>NC_140272.1:14461713-14474213 GCF_964030765.1 Micromesistius poutassou
GTGCTGTGTGAATCATATCCATTATAGCCATCTCTGGTCACATATGATGCAATTGTTACTCCTGTGGTCTCACACACGCAAATGTTTCAGAAATGTACGTGTGATATGGTAAGCCTAAATTGTGTTATTATTTGAGCTGTGAACGGTTGGCTTTTTAAATTAGATAGTGAGGCCAGAGCACTTAGATATAATGCACACACATTTATACCTTCAAATTACACGTGACAACAGCCAAGCCAGCCAGGCACATGTAAGCACATGTTGAGAAAATATATCATGCACAAAGTACTCTGTGTACCTCGGTAAATCATTAAGAGCTGTCAAGTACAGTTAAAAACAACGTCATATAATTTCAAAAAGGCCCACAAATATGATGCACTTCAGGACCAAACAGCTAACTGAGGTCATCTGATCCAAGACAACTTAAATACAGATGTTATCTCTTTCACGTCTGAAATTGACATGTGATATGTGATGCCTAAATTGTTAGGCCTGTATTATTTCAGCAGTTAACCGTTGGTTTTCAAAATAGACCAAAATAGACTAAATACCATGTTACTTCACTCATTTTCGGTCCAAGAATATCTGGAATATTTGCTGTGCTACTCAGAATGCAGGGCCTCAATGTCACCATGCAGAAGCAGGGTATAATCATGCATTTAAGTAGGCTAGTTAAGTTACATCACATGTGGACACTGGGGACTCATGTTAACGTGACTCAAATGTGACTCGCACATTATATACTATCAATTATTCATCAATATACCACAACTGCACACAAAGGCCACTTGACTGATACAAGTCTTTGGAATACATGTGCAACAGAAGACCTCCAGACTCTATGATCTTGTAAATGTCTTTTTGATCCAGAAACACAGCCTCTGAGGTCACTCGTCTTTGCTTTGCTCTCTTGTTACAAGCGCAACGTGCAGCACAAGTGTTTTATTAACCCTGCCCAGTGACGGACTGGGAGCAAAAAACGGCCCGGGCATTTGCGCATTATAACTGGCCGCGGGTGTAATTGTTGACGTGACGTTGACTGACCCTGCCCCACCTAAACATCAAAGTCTTGTCCTTTCTTTTTCACAGAAGGATACATCTATCTAATTGCTATATATTTTTTGTCTCACAAACTCGAACAGAATGCTTCTAACTGCGGGCTGGTTGAGCTGCATAGTGTCGCACAAGGCCCAATTATTCCATGCCCTGTTCAGAGGAGAAAGAACAAAGACAGCCAGGGAGGACAGGGGGTGTGGGGAGGGGGGAGACATCATAGTAGTATCATACGTGACGGCCTTCCACGGCGGTTGCATTTTGTGCGGAGGAGGAGGAGGGGATGAACACAAAAGACATCAACCTCAACCCAAACAAGGATGCATTTGAAACTGAAACGGAAACTTACAACAATGCCTTGAACGCAATGGTCGTCTCCAGACAGTATCATACCACCGGGCAAGCGAGGGGACGGGCTGATGGTTGATTTATAGTGTCATGGCTGCTGCAGAGCGTGCCACAGCCTGCAGGCAAACGGCTTGCGTTTTATTGTTTCCAGGGCCCAGGGAGCGAGCGAGCGAGAGAGAGCAAGAGAGAGAGAGCGAGAGAGAGAGAGAGAGAGAGAGAGAGAGAGAGAGGGATAGAGGGAGAGAGGGGAGAGAGAGGGATTGAGAAGGAGATAGAGAGGGAGATTAGGAATATGACTTAGTGGAAACAAGAAGTTGCCATAAAATGAGCAGTGTGTTTCGCTCCGGCTATTCGTCAACTTGTCTATCTATTTGTCTGTCTAGCCATCTGTCTGCATTTTCTATTGTCTTCTAATGCAAACAATCACACACACACACACACACACACACTGCCAATAGACAGCAACACGCTGAAGTCCCCCTCCCCAAGACACACACACACACACACACACACACACACACACACACACACACACACACACACACACACACACACACACACACACACTCATATACGTGTGACACACACACACACACACACTCATATAAGTGTGTGTGTGTGGGTGTGTGTACGCTTGTGCACATATAACACAGGAGCACATGCAGATCAACAGAAAAATCTAATGTGAAAGGGCCCATACAAAACTACCTTTATGGTCAAAAGGGCCTATCCTGTCATCATAATCCATTAATACAGCATTCAGTATGGAAAATAATATTTATGAAATTATTAAAAAACATACATAAATGTGTATATATATCAACAGAAGCAGAGTGAGTGTGCCTCCAGTGTTTTCCTTTGCAGGGCTGCGGCTGCCAGGCTGTTGGTTTAGGCCCCAGTGTGAATGGGATTAGGGATTGTGTGCATAGGTTGCCTCAGTCATCAAGCCTCTTTTAACTTTCCTCAATGAACCCATATGCTAACATGAGTTCAACACCGCATTCCCTTCATTGGGGGTTTGCTTGTGGGTGTGTGAGCGTTGCTTGTACCGTGCATTTCTGTATTTATATGTGTGTTTGTGCGTGTGTGTGTGTGTGCGTGCATGTGTGTGTACTGTATATATAATTGAGTGTGTGGTGGAAGAGGGAGGAGTGTCTACAGAAGCTGCAAAGCCACAATTTGTTTGGCTGTGTATGTTTGTGTGCCTGTGAATATGGTGGAGAATGTATGCGTGCCTGTGCGTGCCTGGGGTTGGATTTTTGTTGTGCCTCATTGACGTGTGTGTGTGTATTGTGTTAACTTTTAAAATACGTTGGAGGGACTTTTGGTGGGACTTTTCTGCCAGCCAAAAGAAACTGATTGACTGGTGATACATCAAGCTCATACAATTACTCAGTAATCCAGAGACAAAGTGCGTAGGGAAGCTTAACTGCCATGTTTGTTTGGTTTGACTGTGGTTCTGTGTATCTTAACAGCAAGTATTTATCCTACTTAAGTGTGTATGAGAGTTCTAAATATATATTTTTACAAGATGACTATTATTTGAAAAGAAGGCACATACCATTGCCAATCCTTTATATTACATGCACTTCATTCATAATATAACAATACAAATAAATAAACTATTCACAGTCTAATAAATTAATTGATTTTGGCAATATAATGTTATTGGGTCAGGAAAAATCTCACAGCATATCGACATATAGGTGGGTTGTTGGTTCAATCCCTCTGAAAAGGGTTCGTCATTTCAACTGCCCCGACTGCAAGCAACTGAAACAGAGAGACATGGACGGGCCTTTAATTTGTGTTGTATTATGGTGGCTTCCTGTCTTCTGTTAACACTTTGACCCTTATCCGAGGTCCCTGGGGGTCCATCCTCGGCACTCCTTGTATTCCCTTTTTGCATGAATTCCCTAGCACAGATAAGCTGCAAGATGATATTTGCGTTTACACCATTAATTTACTAACTATTCACTAGATCTAGATCCAGTTTAAGTTTGGTACATCAGAACAATTTTCCATGACTGTGGTAAACGATAATTGATTGTCTAATTTAATTAAACTTCTTTTCATATTCCACGTAGATACAAATCTCTCGCACATTTGAAAAGCTACTTCCTACAGGTTGATATCAGAGCGTGTACCAACGTTTAGGAAATAATCCAATGTGCCATTTCCGTAAGCATTTCCCCAGCTTCTCTGTATTATTCCCTTCCTCATACTAAATAAAGATGTGGTTCAAAAGTGCTCTTTTTGACAAGCCTCTGTGGCTCCGGCAGATTATGCAAGAGTGTGTTGTGTGTTGTATTTGATCTGAGGGCACATTACACAGTTGTCTCTTTCAGTGAGTATCATTCTGATGAAGATTAAAACATGGCTGCCCTTCCCTCCAGCCTACTGTAACCCCTGGCAACAGAAGAGATAGTGCGCAGCCAAAGAGTAACAAGAGACGGTCAAAATAGAGTTATTCAAGGATAAATAAAAGGAAAAGGAATAACAACATGAAAAAAATACAAACCAGAGTACAAACCAAGGTCTGTTAGATCATGTTTCTCCAATCCATACAAAGCTATTATGTTGTACTACAACGATGGAATTATAGTAGGCCTACAGTGGAAAAAAAAAAAAGAGGGTCTTACTTAAAAGTGTGACTTAAAACCATTGGTGTCACCGCTGCTCCTTCCCATTGGAGGGTCCCTCGCTCCGTGCCCTTACCTCTCTGGCTCTGCCCTCCCTCCACTCGGCGCCCGCAGCCCCGCAGACAAGCACTGTGCGGATTAATTAACCAATTAGGAGAGAAGCCCCCGGGAGCCGTTCAAGGGTCCCTTTGTTGTCATAACACTCATGCATGCACACACACACACACACACACACACACACACACACACACACACACACACACACACACAGAGGCCTCAATTAGGCCGTGTCTCCAGGACACAAGAGCAAAGGGGCCGGCCAGATGCTCAAGCAGCGGTGTACAACCACCGGGGCTGAATGAGTGGTTGAGTAAACTCTTCATTGAATTATCATTAGTCCCGATGTCCGCTGCCTCAGCGCTCCCCCGTGGCCCTCCTGGACCACCTAGCCCCGCCCATGCGCCGCCCCCCACCCTGCCCCCCCCCCCCCCCCCCCTCCCAGTCCCCCCCTCTCGGCCCGAGGTGCTGCTTGACGAGGGCAGATTAAAGAGGAACCTCCTCGGGAAGGATAAAGATGCTCATCGCCCCCTAATTCTCTCTCTCTCTCTCTCTCTCTCTCTCTCTCTCTCTCTCTCTCTCTCTCTCTCTCTCTCTCTATCTCTCTCTCACTCTCTCTTCCATGGCTGGAAGTGACAGGCCCCAAAAGCCTTTGTGTCTGAAAAATTCACCTGAAGGGAATATCTGTCTCACACTTTCTCCACGTGCTTAAGGGCAACACAGAGGTTAGTAACTAACACACATGAATGGATGGATAGATAGACAGACAGACAGACAGACAGACAGACAGACAGACAGACAGACAGACAGATCGACAGATCGACAGATAGAATATAGATAGATAGATAGATACATACGTACATACATACAGACATAGAAACATATATAGAAACATAGATACATAGCTACATAGATACATAGATACATAGATACATAGATACATAGGGGGATCCATAGGGGGATCCATAGACAACCATCGCAATCTGCAGGTTTGATAAGTTCCTCTTCAGCTATTGGTTACCAGCTGCCTATATGGGCCAGAGTGCACCATAGCACTGCTCTGAGATCAGTCTATATCAGACCTAAACCCACATGTCCTGCTCTCCTTCTCTCCTCTCCAGGACTAGGCTGACAGGAAGCAGGATGACAGCGGACTGTGGACCTTTGTGTCTTTGTTCTCCCTACAAGACAGTCTGCTGCATGTCAGCACTGGCTGGACTGATTAAGGACAGCAGGGGCGTGTGAGTGTCAGCTTAAGTATGTGTGTGTGTGTGTGTGGGGGTGGGGGGGAGAGGGGTGCGAGCGGGGTTACGCTCCTCATTTGTGTGGTCAGTTAGCCAGCCATCACACTTGATGTGCATGCTGAGCGTGCACAGCCTGAATATTGGAGGCACATACGCGGGTTAAACGGTCATGTGACCCCTGTATTGAGAACACTTAACCAGAGTGAGAGAGAGAACACACACACACACACACACACACACACACACACACACACACACACACACACACACACACACATACACATTCCCATGCCCGCAATAATAATGTTTGAGCAAGACATTATATGGACACCAAGGTCACCAGGGTCACATAGATAAACAAACATAAACAATAACTAGCAGGTACATCAACCAAACAGCAGTAATATAAATCTGTCTCCTGCTAAACCTTTTTTTCTTGGAAATATTCCCACACCTTTCAGTTGTTAATCCAACAGGAAACAATGATCAAAGTAAAATATCTACTGTCAGGTATGTAAATCTTAAATTGTGAGAAATCTTCCAGGGAAATGTTGACTCACCACTGACTGCATATAAGATACAGAGATATGATTCTACATTATACTCTCAGACTGGACAGGCGGGTGTCACAGAAGAAAGAACAGGACAGTATTAGAAATACAAAAATGAACAAAACAGATCTATTCTTAAGAACTGCCTAGTTTCACATTACTACCAAATGCATTTACTTCTCTCATCTTTCATGTCCACGAAGTAACGCTTTTAAATGATAATGCATCACTATAGAACGTGACACACGTCTAGTTGGAGCAGTCTCTTGTTCCAGTCTGGTATAATCTCATAAGTGACTTCACTGTGTCGATTTGCACGGGGCCCTCGCTTTCCAGAAGACCTCCAGAGCTAGAGCTAGATAACTGAACCGCCTCCAAGGGCCTCGGGCTGCTTCAAACATGTGGACAAATACATAATTAGTATGTGAGTCTCATTCATCTCAATACATACACTAGGCATGAGCAGAGGGATTTACCCATATATGGACTACAGGAAGTTTGGGGACAGAAGAATGAACGCAGAAGGAAGACAAGAGTATATAAGAAGACTTTCCAAACTTGCTGAAGAGGCTTGTTCCCTCGGACCGATCGATTAAACTTTTAGACTTAGTTCATGGTTTTTGTAATTTTCATTTAAAAAAAATTTTCTTCTTCAATTGTATTTTTTTCTTAATAATTGTAAGTGTCTAAAATAAATATGTCCATTTATATGGATCTGGGACTGAAAGGACCTAACAATTTTATCTTGTGCTTTCAGACATCCTCACTAAAGCAGACATATGACCTAAAGCTAGGAGTTAAATAACTATGTACATAATAACTCTATGTTCACCAAAAGATATGATCTAAATCACTGAGGTGAATAAAACATATGGGCTTGAGATATTGGAACAGAACGAAATGAGTGAGGACTTCGCTCTGTCCACGTTAAAGTGTGATCAAATGTTTTGAGATATCAGAACAGAACTAGATTAGGGACGACTTCGGTCCTTGACCATTAAAGTTGATCAAATCCTTCAAATTGAGGTGTCAGTACAGAGCTGACCTGGGTCTAGCCTCTGAAGGTGGATGGTCTCCAGTAACTGAATGGTATGCCAGAGATGAAGGTCGGATCCGGCTTACGGCCTGAAACTGAAAGGGGAGTAGTTAGCCCTTGTTTCCTGTTACGTTATGGAGGTATTCTACCAAAGAGAAACTCAGGGGGGTGTAGGTGGTAGGGTAGTTTTGGGGGATTGGGGGGGGGGGGAGCAAAAACAGCTTTTTACTGCATCCTGGTACATCCTGGCTTAATGAGCCCCCCCCCCTCTCTCTGTGCCCGTCTGTCCCCAGCGGGATGGGGTGCGCAGGGGCCTCTACTGTAGACATGATTCTGCCCCGCGCATGTGTGTGTGTGTGTGTGTGTGTGTGTGTGTGTACGTATGAGTGTGTTGGTGTGTTGGTGTGTTGGTGTGGGTGTGTTGGTGTGAGCATGCGTGCAAGAGACAAAGAGCGAGAGAATTTGAGGTACTTAAGGTACTATCATGTACATGACATACATCATTAAGAGTGAGCAAGCAATGCTTAGGATGTGTATATATAAGGTTTTGAATTTGACTGTGCTGCACTGTTGAACTGTAATGAGGGCCCGGTCGAGGACCCTAATAAACAGTTCTCAATGTGTCTTTGCCCTAAATACATAATGGTTTTGATTGATTGATTGACTGATTGGGCATTTGAATCAGAACTCATGTCCATATATATTTGTTTTCTATCCCACCACCTATTGTTTTCCCCCTCCCCCGTGTGTGTGTCTCCACAACATATTCCGCTCCGGCTGCAACTAGGGGGGTCATTCAATAAACAACAGCACATGTTGGAGATTGTACAACACACACACATACACACACACACGCACACACACACAAACATACACACACGTACACACACCCCACCCCACACAGCCCAGCCGATTCCCATTGGACTCCCCTGTAGGGGGAGACTGATTCATGCATCCCAGAGCACCGCCCGCCCCCCCCCCCCCCCTCCTCCTCCTGCTGACCCCTACCCGCGCTACAGTCTCATTAGCCTGGGTAGAGGCAGGCCCGTTAACCCCACTAATCCACCAGGAGAGCCAGTATAAAAAAGAACCAGGAATTTACTGCAAGCTCCACACTTCAAAGGGACATTGCGGGGGTTGGAATGGGGGGGGGTTGGTGGTGGTGGTGGGTTGGGAAGAGCTTGGAGGCATGATGGTGGTGGTGGGGGTAGTGCAGTGGTGGAGAGGTGGGGGGGGGGGGGGGGGACAATTAAGATATCTGAATGGAATACATGCAGGGCGAAGGATGTCTTTCAGGAAGGTTAAAGGTGTGTGTGCGTGTTTGTCTGCGTGTGTGCGCGTGTGTATGCGTGTGCATGTGTGTGTGTGTGTGGGTGCATGTGTGTATGTGTGTGTGCGTGTATGTGCATGTATGTGTGTGCTGTGTGTAGCATAGCTATACGGAACACTACACTATCAGCAGTGAACACCTTTGTAAGCTGATTGGATGTCTCCTGGAACGCCAATGTAGCAGAAGTTTCATCTCACCTTACCGTCGGGGAGATCAAACACGACAGTTCTCACCCAACAACACAATGTCGACCCCATCCAAGGAAAGCGATCTCTGGTATTATCGGTTATTTTATGACACTCAATATTTCCACCATCCCTCTTCAAAGTGTGTGTGTGTGTGTGTGTGTGTGTGTGTGTGTGTGTGTGTGTGTGTGTGTGTGTGTGTGTGTGTGTGTATGTGTGTGTGCAGTGTGTGTGTGCAGTGCACTGCAGTGGGCTGGATGAAGCTTATTTCCCACACTTCTCTGGATAATATATGCATTTCAGGGGCATGTTCCTGCCTGTGATGGGATCGTCATGCCCAGGGACGCTGCCAAGACTCTGACTTGCTCCCATGACACAACGGCTCTCCTTTTACTGGCTCTGAGCTCAGCTCTGCGTGCTGTGTGGTTTCAACTGTCTTTTTCTCCCCCTTTGTTGTATTTCTTTTTTCATTTATCGCGGTCAGCAGTGATAATTGCAGTAGGGGAACATCGCCTCATCGCCTACATTCTTAAGATTTGTGTTTTTGTGTGAGCCCATCACTCTGCACTATATAAAACTATAATATTTACTCCATACAATTATAATGATACTGCTAACATCCAAATGCTAGCCCTGTTGTGTTTGTTCACCTAAACCAGCACCAGCAAAACAACCAGTTGAGACTGATGAGATGCAGATAAAGTGAAATAAAAGGATATTATTTGAGATTAGATTAAATTAGATGAGATTAGATGAGATTAAATGAGATTATATGGGATGAGATGAGATTAGATAGGATGGATTCGGATGCGATTCGGATTAGATTAGATCAGACCAGATCAGATCAGATCAGATCACAGATCAGATCAAATCAGATCAGATCAGATCAGATCAGATCAGATCAGATCAAATCAGATCAGATCAGATCAAAGGACAGAGAGAAGGGGCTCCTAAACTTTTTCAACCCAGGAAACAAAAGACAATATCAGTGTGTTCATGGGATCCAACCACACACTCCTAAAACTCTCAAAAGCATCGTCCGGCCCATGGTGTAAGAAACGCTGGCTTAGCGAAAGCAGGCTGTTCTTGTTCTATGAAGTATGTTTTCTTTTGCTCTTCTGTCTAAGCTGCTATGCCTACACCAGTGAGAGAACCATGACCTCTACCTCGCCGACAGGGACCAGCACATAGCCTCCCTGCAGACAGACCCGGTTAAGCTGGCCAGATCAGCAAAGCGCACCTGCACACCACCGTGACTATTGCGTTCACCGGGGGCTGGTGCAGCCACCACTCAAGAACCTCAGGAATCCAAGAGGTGCAGAGAGCCAGTTAGTCGAGCAAAACGATGTAATCCATTTAATGACTCTTGCGTGTTTATCTTGTGGATCTTGTGTTGCGTTATTTTTGGTGTCATACTATTTTTCTATTTTTCTTTCTGTTAATCAAACAAAGTGAGACACTCTGGTTTAGGTGAGGTGGGCCTCGGGAGGAATTTGGTTAAGGACAACTCCTGGCATAACACAATGGTTAGCATGGAAAATATTGGAATACCTGCCCACTTGCATTTCAGTGAGTCATCGGTGTACGGCTGGGCACGGCTCGATTTTTTGTTCCAGAATCCATCCTGTCAACGTTCTGGCTGAAGGACTGGATAAACACACAGGGCACGGTGCACAAAGTAAAACATCCTGGTAAAGCAATGCTGTGTTGTGTTTGCCAAGATCCTGGCTTGTGTTTAAGGCTATGTGTTAACATCTCGGATTTGTATGTTTGTACTAAAAACATGCAACTCTCAGTCCATCGGCCAAGCTACTTTTTGATGTGCTCCTTTTCGGGAGTGCTGTGAATGTCTTCTACTTTCAGCTTACACACCCACACCCACACACACGCTCATGCACACACGCACACACACACACACACACACACACACACACACGCTCATGCACACACACACACACACACACACACACACACACACACACACACACACACACACACACACACACACATACACCCACCCACACACACACACACACACATGCTCATGCACATGCACACATGTACACACACACACACACACACACACACACACACACACACACACACACACACACACACACACATAAACACACAAAACCATGAACGCTCATGCACATACACACATGCGCGTACACACAACCATGCACACACCCGACACAATCTCTCTCTCCCACACCCCACACACACACACACATACAAATGCACTCGACTCGTGCTTCCGTGTGTAAGTGTCGTTCTTAATTCTCATGTCCCGTTCTTTGCCATCAGCAGCCCTCAGCTGTCCAAACTGTCAATTTCACTCACTGCATTTAAGAATGGCCTCAATCTCTCTCTCCCCCCCCCCCCCCCCCCCCTTTAACATCACGTACACAACACACAGATACACAACGTCCTACTGACAGAGACGGGCCCACTCCGCTGTTGTGGCAGTGGCCCACACACACTGGTGCATCCGTCAATATCCCTCCTCGGAGTTAGGGACGACCTCAGTATTCACCTTGTCCTTGCTGCTCATCCAGGCTGCCGCTGTAATGCTGTCGTCATCAATCATCCCAGTCAGAACAATACCCCTGTCGTTATGACTCTGGGTTGAAGAGCAGTGTTTTGTCCCTGTCACTCTCTGCCCGAGTCAGGGGGAACGTCCTGACGCTTAACGTGGAAGGTCTCATCACGATCGTCTGCAGTGGGAGAACACTCATGCAGCGTAATGCATGACGTTGTCAAAACACAGTTGTTCAAGGATACAATTTGTCATGATTCGTGCCAATTGAACACAACACAATGCAGAAATCATTTGTGGATTCAAGTCGCGGGTCAGTTTAGTGGTAGCGTTGTTTTTATTGGGTTGGGTATGATAATTATTGAGCATGTCATTCTGTTCTTGGAGCTGAAGAGCGACTCCTAGCTCTGGGCTGTTTGCACCTGCTCATATCTGCTCCACACACACACTCCGTTTCCAAGACAACAGCAGTGACACCTGGCAATAAGTACGAGTCTCTGTTCTTGTGATTGGATTTCAAGTGGTCTGCTAATCACGGTGGCTGTTGAGCAGTTAGCAAGTATGAACAGTGATCTAGAATTTGACTCAAGTAATTTTTTTGACAAGTTACATGGGTCGTTGGTTGATGAATGGGTGATTGGTGGGCGGATCCCATGACAACGCGTTTGTGTTGTTTGTGTGCTCTGTAATGGCAATCAGAGACAGATGCAGATTTATGACACTGGCAATGATGTCATAGACATTCCTGGCCACCTAGCTATGTGCTAGGGTCAGTAGGTCTCGTGTTATGAACACACATTAACCGGTTTGCATTTGAAAACAAAATATAAACCAAATTAAATTAAACTTGCCTAACAAACAACAGAAAGTAATACATAACATATACAAATAGTTGACAGTGATCTTACGCCAATAATGATGAATTTGAACAACACAATGAACATTAGGAGGAGGAAAGGAATTAATCATTGGGACACAATAGCTGTTCTGTGTAATTCTAAAGCTTATTTTGGGGATGGCTTGGCCTGTCACAGGTCTTTGGGAGGAATCAAATGGTCCCTAACTTTTAACTTGATTTATTTCAGAATGAGAGAGATAGCGATAGAGGCTATAAGGCTTGGAACAGTAGTAAAAATAAAGTTAAAGTATGCCTCCCTTTTGGCCTATTTTTGGGAATAATTAGACAGAGAGAGAGAGAGAGAGAGAGAGAGAGAGAGAGAGAGAGAGAGAGAGAGAGAGAGAGAGAGAGAGAGAGAGAGACAGAGATAGAGAGAAAGACAAAGACAGAGACAGAGAGGGGGATATTATTCTGAATTTCAGCATAACCCTTTATCAAATTAGGAAATTTACTGATGAATAAATTCATATTTATTTTTACACTGAAAGCTTCTAAATTATATACACATATTTATTTACATTTTGATAAATGTATATTTGAACCATTGAAATACAATTTGACTAATGAAGGGTGACAAAATCAGGAAATATAGCTGTCCAAATATGAGGCTTTTTTAACAA
>NC_140272.1:14481713-14494213 GCF_964030765.1 Micromesistius poutassou
CCACAGCTCCACATGCCTGCAGGGTGGCTAGGGAGTTAGCCGGCTGGCTGGCTGGCTGGCTGGCTAGCTGCCTGGCTGAATAGGTAAGTGGATGACTGGCTAGTTTACTAACTGGTTGTATGTATAGCTGGATAACTGGTTAGGTGGCTGGCTGGATGGATGTATGGCTGTCTGGCTGGCTAGGTGGCTGGCTGGCCGGGTATGTGGCTGGCTAGGTGGGCTGGCTGGGTCGATGTATGACTGACTGGCTGGCTAGGTGGCTGGCTGGCTGATTAGGTGGATGGCAAGGCGAGGGACTGACTGACTGGGTGATGTAAGGATGGCTGGCTAGGGGTCCGGCTTTGTGCTTAGCTGAATGGCAAAATCTTCTCGGTTGTATTCAGAATGATTGGTTCACTAAGCAGTGCCCTAGTTGATGCTAACACTTGTATACAATTATTTAAAAAGTGCATGTTGCAGCGCTCTTTATAATGCAACGACATTTGACTAAGTCAAAGTTGTATTCATTTGGTAAGGGTTATGGTTGTGTGTCCTTTGAAGTCTTCTGCTTGTGTCAAAGTGATGTGAAGTGACGCATGGAGGAATAGAGGGCACTCTGGAATTTTGTGAGGAAGAACCCACAAGTAAAATATGGCCTCTCTCTGTTGTCCAAAAACACTTTTCAAGACAAACCTCAGCTATTATACTGATAGGCTCTCACACTCTTGTGAGTTTACCTGCAAATACAATCGATGGAGTTGTTTGTAAAGAAACAGGTGGTCATCTCTGGCTGCTGGTGAGACAAATCTATCGGTACGTCATGAAACAATTCTGTGATCGTTCAGACTTTGAGGGGGACATGAAGATGGGCTGTGTATACACAGAGCACATCACATGCAAGTTGTCCCTCCTCCTGCTACAACTGGAACAATGTTGCTCTGTTTATATGAATAAATATATCAAAAGAAAGGGGCTGTGAACAGAACTGTACAATTTAGGTTTACACAATGGCCCTATTTCTGGTACAACTGGGATAATGTATATATAAATAGAGGGAGAGAGAGAATGAGCACAAAAGTGAGAGAGAGCGGGAGAGAGTGAGAAAGAGAAGGATAGAGGAACAGAGAACATTGAAACCAAACTATAAACAATGTGCGCATTGCCACAATGATTTTGGTCAAACACATTTTGTACCTAAACAAGAAACATTCAACAAACATTAAACAAGACGATCCTGTGCAAGTGGCCCACTGCGTTTTACAGACTCATAGGAATAGGATGCACGTCAATTTATTGCTGTGGTAAGTGTTGTTAAAACAGAGCCAGTGGCAAAGATCTATCTATTCCAGATAATTCATTAGAAAGGCTTCATCAATAAATGCTAAGCCAAAGGGCTGTTGGAAAAATGCTCTCAGCATAAGCATGCTGCTCTTGTGTGGCTTTCACTGTGCATCACAGTGCTGTGATGTTTATCGGGATAAGATATGAATACATAAATTTTATGCTTCACAAAAAAAGATAACAATTCACACAAGCTCATTTAATGAATTATGCATTATTGACCAATCAATGACCCATTTTAGGTTTATTTAAAGACTAGTTTAGCCCTGCTGAGAGGACAAAACCTCAAAATAAAACCCTTACTAATGTGAAAACAATTAAGAGAAGTGCGGTTTCTAAACTGCACAACAAGATGCACAAGACGCACGATTCACTGTGTTCTACCGATGATGACATGGGAGAGAAAAGAGAGACCTCTAGTGTAAGTATCTGTCACTACACTATAACAAACGCATTTGGAGGAAAATATTGCAATTTATTTTTTTGTAAATCATGAACCAACTTTGAAAAATATATTTAAAAAAATGCATAATCAAGGCTTTTAAAAAAATGCTTATTTAGAAAATATGAAATAAACATTATTTATATTGTTTTGTATGTCAATGTTTCCTTCAGCATTGTATATACAAATATAATGATACATAAATAAATATATATATAAATAATATAAAATATATGTTTTGAGACCGCACATCAACTTTCATGCTGCATTATTATTTAACATTGTTAAAATTGATTTAAATATGACAATCTGATCCATATCACTCATCGTGTTTCCATCATCCAACATTGAGCTCATGATGGCATCCCGCTGAGCACTGTAGTTTAAGAACATACATCAGCAACAGACTGAATGTCACACTTGGGATTAGTTTAAAAAGGGTCAGAGGTTGGGGTTGGAAAGTGTTTAGCAGGAACCTGCATGACCAACCTATTATATACCTTTATCTCAGTCCACAACACCACACACAAACTCCAGCACCACACACACACACACACACACACACGCACGCACGCACGCACGCACGCACGTACACACACACACGCATACACATACACACACACACACACACGCATACACACACACACACACACACACACACACACACACACAAACACACACACACACACGCACATGCATACACACACACACACACACACACACACACACACACACACACACACACACACACACACACACACACACACACACACACACACAGACACCTGAGAAAGCCCTGTCTGGCCCCATCCCCTGGTATTGTGACCTGTATTGTGAGCTGTATTGTCATGTAGAGACGGGAGGGCAGGGCCGCGGCAGGCAGACATGCCGGCCTAAGTAACGGGTGTGCCAGAGGTCACAAAGGTCACGTCTCCTGTAATTACCTGCATGGACCGTAGCCGGTCACCCTATCTAATGGGTTCAATCGGACGCAGGTGTGCATTTGTGTGTGTGTGTGTGTGTGGGGGGGGGGGGCGGGGGATTGTGCACGACTAATCACTTGAAGTGCTGTAAAGAAATTATATAAAGTTGATATAGAAAAAAAGATAATAATCGACAATGATTTGCTCTTTTTTTTCCTTGAC
Organism: Micromesistius poutassou; assembly: GCF_964030765.1. NCBI lineage: Eukaryota > Metazoa > Chordata > Actinopteri > Gadiformes > Gadidae > Micromesistius > Micromesistius poutassou. The sequence goes on from NC_140272.1 coordinate 14,484,621, forward strand.
CAATTTTAGTCATTGTTTCACATAGACACCTAAACAATCATCTTCTTCCTTGTTCCCAGCTGATCCAAACCATCCACAGACTGTGACATCCTGGACCCCTTATATAATCCTCTGCAGTACACTCTTTGTTGTGAGCCTGTGTTCCTCTTGCACTGTGGGGCCTGTGCGCTGTGGGCCCCTTGCACTGTGGGCCCTGTGCACCGTGGGTCCTTGGCACTGTGGGCTCCGTTGTGGTGAGGGCCCTGTGTGGTGAGTGCCTTGTGTGCTATGGGCCCTGTGTGCTGTTGGCCCTTTGCACTGTGGGCCCCTTGCACTGTGGCCCCTGGGCCCACAGATGACTATTGTAAATGCTGTCTATTTAGAGTGTATCTTTAATTTATCTGTTTATATGAGATACTGTCATTTTTGTCATTAATATAACATTGCACATTTCACTTTTTATAGTACTTTTATAGTATAATATTTGATATGTAAATGTATTTTGTATCTAACGTTTTATACTTATTTAATTATATATTATACTATATACCTGACCTTTTCACCTTTTTATTTTAATTTCTACCCCTTTTTATTTTATTGTTCACCTACATTGGCAATGCAAATGTATATTTGTGGGCACTGTGGGCCCCGTGCACTGTGGGCCCCGGGCACTGTGGGCCCCGTGCACTGTGGGCCCCGTGCACTGTGGACCCTGGGCACTGTAGGCCCCATGCACTGTGGGCCCTGGGCACTGTGGGCCCCGTGCACTGTGGGCCCCATGCACTGTGGGCCCTGGGCACTGTAGGCCCCGTGCACTGTGGGCCCCATGCACTGTGGGCCTGAGAGCAGTCCTTAGATAAGTGACACGTTCTCCCCTGAGCTCTACATTAATCATCCCTGTGAAGGGTAACACATGCATATTAGCATACAGCATTAATGCACCAGGACACTGTAATTAGACAAGGCGCCATGTAAAGGAACTGTCATAAGGTGTGATGTACAGTATCTGTTGAATATGCATTCAAAAAGATGAAGGCAGAACAAAAACAGTTCTGAGAAACTATTCAAAGAAACGGGATAAGTTATGCCCGGCATTATTCCAATTCAATTCAAAAAAGCTTTATTGCCATGAGAAATATACATTTGCGATGAGGGTCACCCCTCAATTAATCTTTTGAGTATAAATAAAGGTTAAATGAAATGAAATAAATGAATTTCCAAAGTAGGTGAACAATAAAATATAAAGGGGTAGAAATTAAAATAAAAAGGTAAAAAGGTCAGGTATATAGTATAATATATAATAAAATAAGTATAAAACGTTAAATACAAATATATATTTACATATCAAATATTATACTATAAAAGTACTATAAAAAGTAAAATGTGCGATATTATAAAAATGACAAAAATTACAGTATCTTCTATAAACAGATAAATTAAAGATACACTCTAAATATACAGTATTTACAATAGTCATCTCTCTCTCTGTCTCTCTGTCTCTCTCTCTCTCCCCCTCTCTCTTTATTTCTCTCTCTCCCTTTCTGTAGTCTCTCTGTCTGCCTTTACTACACCTACCGTCTCTGTCCCTGAGGGCTTCACCTGTGTAAAGAAAGCGCTCTGTCATTAGATCCAGCACTATTAGATCTAGCACTCACACATACACGCACGCACGCACGCACGCACGCACACACACACACACACACACACACACACACACACACACACACACACACACACACACACACACACACACACACACACACACACACACACACAGACACAGTAGGAAGATCCACATAACACTACAGCAGCTTCAGGTATTTTATCCGCTGCATGAAGCAAGCTGTTGTAAATGTGCTGATAAATACACACTGGATGAGAGACCTGCTTAACTTTGGTCAATAAAGAATTTGAGTTCATGTACTGATGATTGTGGACAAGTTTACATTTCTCTTAAGCTTGGCCGTACCTCTTTAACACGTGATTTAAGCCTGCACCATGGTCCCCCCTGGAAGGCCAAGTTGTATCTAAGTTGAATTCATGCAAGATGCCTTCCTTTTTCCCTTCCATCAACAACCCAAAACTAAACAAGAAACGACAGAATACATTAAAATCAGCCATTTTTCTCTCTCTCTTATTCATGCATGGCCTTGCATGCAACAGAAATGCTCATCTGGTAAGGATTGCTTTGAAATTTAAATACATAATTTAAAAAATAAATAACAAAGAAAAGCTTAAGAAAGACTACACTGTGGAAAACAATGGCCTCTTATAGGCCGTTTGGATTGTAGTTGATTTAGCTTTGTTATTGTCTGTTATCTGTCATGGACAGCCAGTGAAGTGGGAACAGAGGGTAGGAAACAAGTGGTTTCATGCATTTTGTTTCAATCAAACCAAAAGAAGAGACAGAAAAATAAAGGATGAGATGCAAAGGAAAAAAAGACCAAAGAAAAATGACACTTTTTATTGTTCTGCTCTAAAAGCTCTTCTCATTTTTCTCTTCTCTCTGTAGCTCCCATCTAATTAGCATTGTTAACTGAAGAAGGCCGCATCCACATACAAGGCCTTTCAGCTTCTGTTTACCATAAACAAGGAGATAGGCATCACAGAAGGGGGAGAAGAGAGCAGAGCAGAAGAGCCCCAAGGCGGTAGGGTGAACAGAGGAGCACGCCCCGCCAAACATTACTTAAATTATTAGCATTGTGATTCATGGCAGGGGGCTGACAGGCGTCTTTTCCCGGGTTAGGGTTAGGGCTAACCCTAACCCTTTTTTAACTCAGGTGATGTAGCAGTCGGGTGAGCTAGAAAAAATAAAGAGAAAAGAGAGAAGGAGAGAGAGGGAGAGGGAGAGAGAGAGGGAGAGCGAGTGTGGGTGATGAGGGAGGTCATGCTGAGGACGTGTCGAACATGTTTATAAACAAAGTACGATTATGACCAGTCGTTACTATTTATACATCCATGGCCAACATACTTTAGTACAGTTGGGACCCAACATCAAAAAGGTTGCTAAATCACACGATTTAGTATGTGGAAATCCTAAGGGGGCAATGGCTACAGAGTCCCTGTAGGGTGAGACGCCAAGACACGGTTCGGGGGTGAGAGAGATGAAAGGGCTGGGGGCCATCGCGTGACTGGCCAGGCCGCACTAGGAAGACCAAAAAAAATGTAACAAAAGAGAGAGAGAGTGACAGGTTGACTCCGCTGACAGACAGAGTTAGAGTTAGAGACGGCAGGAGAAATCCTTGGTAGGTCGGGTGGCGGTGGTGGGAATGCCAGCGTTTTGGCTTATCTATCAGCGTGATTGGCAGCATGTCCCTGGGGTAAACCGCGGCGGACAACTTAGCAACAACCAAGCTCTGCATCACAGCCAATGACTGCACTGCTAAACGTTAGGAGCCTGGAAACAGACCTCTGTGTCAAGGCGGTCACCACTGCTCTCTTTTAGTTATTTTTAGTCTTTGTTGGGTTTATGCAAATGTATGAAGTGTGCTTTTACGCTTATTTTTTTTAATACACACACACACACACACACACACACACACACACACACACAGGGTACACCTTTTCGAAAAACAGCACTCAACACTATCTCTCTCTCATCATCATCTTAATATTGTTTATTATGATTTCATCAGCATACGACTTACATACAACATAGAAGCGCAGGAGAGAGAGAGAGTGAGATCTGTCGAGTTATTTAATGTTGAGATGTTATCTGTTGAATGATGATAGTCATTCATTGTGCTGCTGTGTCTCAAGGGGCCCTGCAGCTTGCCTAGCTCCCCAGTGAGCCACAGCTTGGCAGGCAGTTACAACAGGTGAGTCAGGAGTGACTTCCACTGCGGAGGAAATCCAGAAACTGAGTGGGCCTTTACGGTCAAGGAAGAGTGAAAACGATCTGTGGCCCCCGGGGCCTCCTGCCGCCCCGCTATTATGGCTCATTCACTCAGAGCAATTAACCAGCCTGGGATTCAGCAGCAGGAGTCACATTCTTCACCCAGAGAGAGAGAGAGAGAGAGAGAGAGAGAGAGAGAGAGAGAGAGAGAGAGAGAGAGAGAGAAAGAGACACACACACACACACACACACACACACACACACACACATGAAAAGGCAACATGTTAAAACTAGACCAAGATCTTTTTCAGATTATTCTTTGTTTTCTAAATGTAAATGTTAGAACTGGAAATGTTTTTCCTGGAAAACGTTTTGGTCTGAAATTAATCTCATGATGAATGAAATTTGACAAGTTTGTAATCTGAAAAACAAAGAGATTATGGACAAAGCAATGAGATTCACTCAATTAATTTGATTAAAGAGTAAAACTCTCAAACCCTAATTACTATTAAAACATAATCCTATTGCTTAGAAATTAGAACAACATGTGCAGTACACCGAAATATAAAACTAGAGTATATTTATGTGTATATTTAAGTGTCTTTATGTGCTACACTGTAGGAAAACATATTTTAAACTATTTTGATTACAAGTTGATGTAGAGGTACATTTCACATGGTGGACATGAAGCAGTACATTAGAAAATGGCAGTGTGTGGCAGTTCCCCTCACTGAGTGTTTTCCATAGCAAGTTGTCTATAAGATAACACAATGATGAATAGTATGACAAGTGTACTAATTAGGGGCCGACTAAAGGCTACAAAGGAAGCTGAGATGAGCCTGCCACCATAATTTTCTCTTATACCTTCTACGATATTCTCTGATAGGCCTCAGTACACTGCAGTGAATTCATGAAGGTCAACTCCACATGTAATGGAGCGGAACATCTATTTCTGTTTGTGTTTAAATATCATATCAAGTAAGTATTCCGTTGTGTACACATTGAATAAATACATGAATAAATTAATGGGTGTGCACATGAATGAATGTCAGATGAAGAAAGAAAGAAAGAGTTGCATAATATGTTTTTTTTAATATGAGGAAAACATTGTGAATCACAGTAACAGAACACAGACACATTATTCAGAAAAATATCACAATCAGGGGTTCAATGATAAGGAGGAGATGAATTACACAGACAAAATATATCCCAAAAAATTATTAATATATATAACATCATAATTATAATTATTATAATAATAACATGAAGTCTATATAAATAAATAAAGAAAGAAATAAATAAATATATATATATATATATATAAAGAACATTATATCTCAATCTAATTAGTAATGATGAATCAGTACGGTGACACGGTTGACAATCTTTTGTTGTGCTCAGAGCCTTTGTGGGGAGCAGCGTGGTGTTGACACTGATGAATCTGCATGGCCGTCACCTGAGGCACGCTCTGAGATGTCACTTTGAGTTGAATATCTGGCCTGCCACGTCTTCTCTGATCATACCGCCTCCACCCCCCACGCACCCCGCCGCGCTTCCACGCCTCTGATGTGGAATGAAGTGAAACATGTGAAAATGTCACAAAGTAGAGGACACATGTTGAGAAACCCGTGGCATTTGACAATGTTTACACAAGCGCTCAGGTTAACTCGACAGTCCTTTTGAATGTTGTTTCTCACAAGCAGAGACATGCTCCCCAATTATTCAATTGCATATGAAATGTGTGTCATGCCAAATGAAATCAAAATACAAATTTCAGTATTTTATAAACATAACTTTATATGTTTGTTAAAGTTGTGTTGAATAATATGATTACATTAATATCAAACACAGCACGTCAGTTCAGAGGACATTTCCGGGCACAGCTTGTAAGGGTCTGTAAACTGGCCTGAACCTATTCTATTATCTGTACTTCAATGATGCAGAAATATATATATATATGTAATGTATCATATTATATACACATTGCAAGTGTTGAGTACATTAGCTGTACATACACTGAGGGTCAGCGCAGGGTCAACTCAGTGAGTCCTGGATTGGCCTTATTTGTCGGCCTACAGGACAACTAGCGTTAGCCGTGGCTGCGCGGTCTGCTAGCCACGGGCTAACCTCCAGGTTGACTGCAATGGTCTGACATTTTGCCCTTGCTCGTCATGTCGGGTGTACACGGAGAACTAGCTCCAGGGTGAACGGACAACAGATCTCACTGTGTGTGTGTGTGTGTGTGTGTGTGTGTGTGTGTGTGTTTCACTCTCTCTCTCTCTCTCTCTCTCTCTCTCTCTCTCTCTCTCTCTCTCTCTCTCTCTCTCTCTCTCTCTCTCTTCTTGCTATCCTAAGTTTATCTTGTATATATTTGTCTTTATTTCATAACATAATATTTTCCCCGGCTCAAAGGTTTATTTGGGTCATATACCCTGTAAACATTTTGATCCTGGGGCTTCTGAGATCTTAAGGGGCCAAACATGTGTCTAATTGAACCCAACAAGGGCCGAGGGCTTTGGGCCCCACTGCCCTCTGCTGAATAATTAGAAGACAATACAGTGAGACAGAGAAACCAAGTAGGCCTGTCTGTCCAGATATCTGTATTACATGTCACACTGCACCACTGCCTATTGTGTGTGTGTGTGTGTGTGTGTGTGTGTGTGTAAACATGTTATTTGTGCGTTTGTGTGGGTGTGGGTGTGGGTGTCAGTGGCTGGTGGTTTATGACGCTGACTGGTGGCTCCCATGCAGCATTAATATCTATTTTGACCGTGTTTCAGTCAATTAAGATCCCATGAACGGAGTGAAACAAAATATTCTTTTTTCTTTTTTTTCCAAATAATATTCTCATGGTTTGCCGAATCACTCCCCAGAAAACAAAGATTTAAATTAAATTTGTTTAGCTTTCCTGGAAATTTTCTCCACTTTCAACTTTGCCTTAACAAGTCTTTGACGTTGTAATGAATTAAAGCCTCTAATTACAGCAACAGCCGATGGACATTTCTCATATCACTTACTTATGTTATATATTCTCCAACGTTTGATCCACATACTGGTACTTCTATTGGTTGGTTAAGCTTCTGACAGGTCTGTGCAGGTGCAGTCCTTAATGCTCAAATATTTTCTCAAGCCTTCTGAAATTAGTCTCAATTTTTTTTGCGTGGGATTCAGAATATCATGAAAACCACATGCAAGCAAAATGTATATTTTCTTTTCATCAGTCAAGTCCATTTGTATAATCTTTATACTTACGCAAACTGTCACCGCTATGGGCTATGAGATGGATTATGAAGTTTAATAAAGGTTTCAGACCTCTAATGTTCCAAACACACCCAATAAAAACTTGGGAATCGACTTTTATGATGCCTTCATTGCCAAATGAAAGAAAAAAAGGCACATATTGTCCACAAAATTATGAAATACACAAAAAGTAAAAAATTAACATACTGGGGTGAACGCATTAATTATTATATAGTATTATTTGATAATTATAGTTAAAAAGTTAAAATATCGCTAACCTGACTTGGAGACCATCATGGTCACATGACCTCACATTCTGTTTTGCTTGTCTGGACCTCTAGCCCTCCACATCCATTTGGGCAGGAGTACTTTACTTGAAAGACAAACTACATAAGTCAATCAGCATAACAGATTATGTGCATGACATATGTGCATGACAAAACTGTCAATGGTAGGTCAGAAATACTCAACTTGGAAAACAAGGGTGCACTCTTGTAACAAGTAACAAGGCCAAGGGGACATGGGTCAGCTGCTAAATGTTTATTAGTGTTTACCTTACTGGTAAATTTCTCATTGAAAAGTCGTGTCAATGCCTTTTATTTCCTGAACAAATTTTTTTTTCATTCAAGGAAACTTGTGAATAGAGGTGAACGATCAGATACATATTCATTTGTTCATATAACATTGATATGAAACAGGTTAATGTGTTTTGGATTATTAGTGAGCTGTTGTTAAACGGCAACTCCCTTATGTAAATTGAACATGGAGGTAAGTACCGTGAGTAAATGAATGAGAGCCAAAGTAAACATTGATTGATGTGGCAAAATTTATGCGTGATTTGAGTCCTTGTATTCAAAAAACTCTTGAGTAATGCGGCCTCAGCTTGCCACAATACATTCTGAGATCAAATATGAACGGGCCCGCCATACATGATTTCAAACAGTGAAATAGATATTGTAATATCATTCTCAATCCCAATTTAACAATCAGCAAGATCTTAAATTGCAAACATAAAGAGGGTCAGGGAAAAATCTTGTCAGATCCTGAGGCAGGTGTTCAGTTGTCTGTGGATTTAAAAACAACAAACATTAACAACCTGAAAGCCTGCTGCAGTTGGCATATAAAGCATATATTTTAGTGTGTGCTTTTCGACTCAAAGTTTCCCAAGCAAAGATTTGGAAAAACTAAACTTTAGAAACAGACATCTGCATATGAATGTAGAATCTGTAGGCAACTAGTCAAGACTTTGGTATCGGAAGCGCTCTGGTTTCCATTTACAGTCCATTTGTAGTCTGAATAGTATTAACAAATTACAAGCAGCCTTGGGTTGCATGCAGGTTAACAGAACCCCAGAAATATTGCCATTGTCCCTGGAGATAAAACGTTGTCAGACAATAACTGATGGTTTCCGAGATTGTGGAACTGACTTAACACACCAAGAAATCACGCCTACACACGCACACATGGTGTTTTTCACAATTATTAATGTAGTATTATGTTTACCTTATTAAAAGTATCAAGTATCACCCGTATCTTGGTCTTGACTGTATCTTAACTGCAATGTAACTGCATGTGAATACTGTGATTGTCTATTCCAAAACTGTGATCAAAGAATTGTCAGCGAGCAATACAAATCTGGTCAAATGTTACATTTGGAAGCATGGCAGAGAGTTAATTAAAGGTGTGATCGGTGAGACAAGCTATTGTCAGTTGATGACAAGTAAGTGGTGCACAATTAACCAGGCCCTTGGACACATGAGGAGCGGTGGTGAACCAACTCATTAACATGCCACCCCCGTTGAGGAGTCTTTAAGTAGCGTTCAGGAAAGGCTGCTGCTCATACTGGTTATGCGTCTGTCACCTCTCCGGCTATAGCGGCCCTATCTAGAATGTGATCCATCCCCTATTCAACTGTATTTATTTGATGCTAAAACAGAATAAGATGCTTTCAAGTGTGCTCATAAAGTCATATATGATATAGTTTCACAACTCATAGCCCATATTACCTCTCTCTCTCTCTCTCTCTCTCTCCATCGGGTACTCCCCCCGGGGGCCTCTTCCACTTGCTGCTGGGGTATGAAAAGTTGGCTTGTGACTTCGCAGTAAATCTAGTTCACTAATTATGCCTTGGCTTGATGATTTATGAGTCTGTGACAAGCTAAATTGCTGGTGTGAATCCCTGGCACAGCAAAAGTTATCCCAGAGCCGCCCTCTGCCCCAAGGCATGTGGGCTGGCGGCATGGTGTGTGTGTGTGTTTCTTTGTGTGTATTTCTGTGCACACTCAAGCCATTTACTTGACTTGAGTGTGTGTTTGTGTGTGTGTGTGTGTGTGTGTGTGTGTGTGTGTGTGTGTGTGTGTGTGTGTGTGTGTGTGTGTGTGTGTGTGTGTGTATGTGTGTGTGTGTGTGTGTGTTGTGTATATTTGTGTGCGTGTGTGTCTGTTTCCTCTGTTTATATTTTTTGCATTTGTGTCTTTGTGGGAGAGAGTGTTCATAGGTTTGTCAGGAATCTGTGTTTTGTGTATTTTTGTGTGTGTGA
>NC_140272.1:14499213-14651713 GCF_964030765.1 Micromesistius poutassou
TGTGTGACTCAACACATGTCACAGTAAAAGGTCGCTGAGATATATTACATGCCATGATTCATGTAATGAATTTAAATTATTGTAATCTGAAGACACAGCTGTAAAGGAATGTGTTGAATACCTTAAGGAGGCTAAATTGTTATTAACTTTCAAAAAAAATTTATGAAAATGTAAGTCATAGTCACAAATAATACTGTTACTAACCAACTAAACTTTGCATTCAGATCAGGATGCAATTTTAACCATTTCACTATTTTTTTTTGGTCTGTTAGGCATGCAACCTTTGTTTGGTTGCTAATGCTGAGACTTTATAATATGGTTGCATTCGTATCAGCCTTACGATCCCTTTGTATGGGGTAAATTTGTGTACAAAAATAGCTCAGTTTACAAACCAAAAAGAGAGATGAGGGAGAGAGCGAACGAGCGAGGGAGGTAGATAAAAAGAGCCAGAGAGAGAGAGAGAGAGAGAGAGAGAGAGAGAGAGAGAGAGAGAGAGAGAAAAAGGTAGTAGTGAGTGAGTGGGAGTGAGAGTCGCTTGTTGCTATGCCACTACTTTTCTGCTTTCCAACAACAGCGTGTGATCCAGCAGAGTGCAGGGAGACTAGGGGGTTGGCCAGCGGCTCCTCACGCGTCTAAATCTTGTACTTCACAGCAGCGGTGGCAGCGGCTCCAGGGTACATTGCTGCCTCCATCTGACGGGGCTGGCTGGTATCTAAACCATCTGATTCTCTCTCTCCCTTTCTGCCTCTCTCTATGTTTCTCACTCTGGAAAAGAGGGAAGGAGGCTTCCTTTTTCTAATACTCACTGTGTGTGTGTGTGTGTGTGTGTGTGTGTGTGTGTGTGTGTGTGTGTGTGTGTGTGTGTGTGTGTGTGTGATGATATTAAGCCAATACAACATAATTTATGTGTTTTCTCTGTGTGCTACATAACAACTGTTGAAACAGCATTACAATAATACTGAAACAATAATGATAAACAGTGGTTTCCATCTGTGATGCTGACCAGTAATAGACCTACTGGATAACTTCCCTATTTTCCCATAATAAGTAGTTTATTAAGACATAAATTACTGTGGTTACAATGGTGTTAAAATGCAGCAAGATATTTTTGAATGAAGACATTGCTCTTTATTTTATGAAAGTACTTTTTTTGGTTTTTGCATGTTTGAATCAATCACCAATTTTATATAAGGTAATAATATTCATCTCTTAAAATGAGTCGAAGGAGTCTCGATAGCCTGAGGCATTTTCTGTACGGCCAGTTTATAGTGAATGTAAGCAGTGACATCTAGCGCCCAGAAGGAATAGCGTGTTTAGTTGACTTGAGTTTACTGTCAGCATACAGTAGGGAGGTAGAGATACCGTACCGACACATCACGAAATAAATTAGATCATCAAACAGATCCATCAAAAGGCACATCAATATTTTTTTTTATTATAAAACGTAATAAAATGCTGAAATGATGAAGGGACTAAAGATGCCTGTAACCGTAATCATAAACATGATCGCCTTGGACGCTCCGAATGATTATAAAAGGATGACGGTACCTATGCAGACCACTTGAGGGCAGCAACGTTTTAGCGACGCATTGAATTGTTGTTTTTTTGTGCTTTAGTTGTCGAGCCATCGCGGAGTCACTACCATTACTTTTCTTTCCAGTAAACAACATGGTATTTTTTCTATTGTCAACCTGGTTTGTATCAACACACACATGCAACACACACACACACACACACACACACACACACGTGCATGCACACTCACACTAAACACATACACACACACACACACACACACACACACACACACACACACACACACACACACACACACACACACACACACACACACACACACGTGCATGCACACTCACACTAAACACATACACACACACACACACACACACACACACACACACACACACACACACACATACTTAAATAGCACCCACACCCACACACACATACACACATATAGAACACACACACACACACAAATAAATCACACACACAAATATATCACACACAAACACACACTCACTGACTCTGCATCTCACACACACACAAGTATACACATGTGCACATTCTCTCACAAAGACTCATATTCACACACTCACACACACACACACACACACACACACACCTAACAAAAAACATTTATAAACTGGTGAAGTGTTATAAAACGCAAATAAAACACAGGAGATGTTGAGGACAAATATTTACCTGGTAGAATCTTCCTCCCCTTCCATACTCCTGCGACCAGATGGCAGCTCCCGTTTTTCTACCATCTGTGAGATGAAAGAATAAAGGATGATCAATATCTGGAGCTACAACACTTCTCTGACCACAGATGACCAGATCAGTATTCTCTAAAGCCTGTGGTCTGGCATACAATACTATCTGAATATCCACAAAGCATGCACTTACTGTTACACACTGGAAACACAGGAAACAGAGTTCAGCTTCAAGTTTGGAGTAGGCCTAGTCAGTAAATGTGAACACTTAAAGCTTTGGGGAAACTTAACAAAAAATGAGACACGAAGAAAGGATGTGGGCATATGAGAAGCTAGCCCCAAGGAGTTGGAAGTAATAAATGCATAAAACAATGCCTGTAAGCCACAACCTATTTAACACCATACAGCACACAAGAGTATCTTAAGTGTGTGCGTGTGTGTGTGCGTGTGCGTGTGTACGTGTGTGCTTGTGTTTGTGGGTGTGTGTTCTGTGTCTTGTATATGCAGATGGTGGGAGCTGTGTATTATAATCTGTATGAGACAAATTATGTTACGCTCGCATCCATATAGAACTGGGGAAGCAATATCGGCCTGCTTTTATAGAGACAATGAGGAAAGCAATAAAATATCTACTGAGAGATAGAATCAATAAACGTCCTACTTCCTGCCTGTGCACTTGCTTATGAACTCACAGTTAATGCGGGGATAACGGATGTGTGGCGAGGAAAATATTTCATATCTGCACATGTGGAGACAAGCGATTGGTTTGAGATGTGATAAAAAAAAAAGATTATAATTGTATATATTTATATATATATATATACAAGCTCTTCCAGTCAGTACTAAATAGGTACAAAGTTATGAAGATTAAAGAGACACTGGCTTGTTATGTGGACGCGGTCAGCGATATGTACAATCAGCTAACACCTGTTGTGCTCTGGCCTAATAGATTGTGGTCCTGTGTGTATTAGGATGAAAATGAGGGGCTGCTTATGGCCTGGCTGTATCAATTAGCCAGAGCTAGGAGAAGATTAATGGATGCAAAGGGTCTCGGGAGACGGTGTTGTGCAGGTGACACGCGTCTAATTGCGGTTTTCATGTTGACATGATAATGCATTTGCAGAGCAGTGGTGCTCCCTCGGTGTGTCGAGAAAATACGGCCGCCATTGCTTTGATGAGCTGAAGGTTTATAATTGAATAGTTTTAGCAAAGGTTGGAGATATACTCTATCATACTGAAATAGTTTGTGTGTGTGTGTGTGTGTGTGTGTGTGTGTGTGTGTGTGTGTGTGTGTGTGTGTGTGTGTGTGTGTGTGTGTGTGATGTGTACATGTGTGTAGCCTGTTTGCATAGTGTGCTAACAAAAGCTACCTCTACAGATAACTCTAAATGCCAAGATGTATGTGTTTGTGTGCTGGACGATACACCTATTTCTCTGTTCCCTCTAGTGGATAAATTTGAATATGTTAAGAGGGAATACTACCCAAAACATCACAAGAAATGATCTGATCATCCTGAAGAGAGAACCTAATAGATAAACCACAATATTGTACTAAAGGTCACTAAAGCCATTTTGCATTCTGAAAGCAAAAAAAAAAAGCCTATAAATAAAATATGTGTATTTCATATTACGGGGAATGTGACAAATGTAAGTCATTCTTGATTTCAGTTTTTTTTCTATCACCTGTCAGACTGCCAGCTGACGTTGTTGGGAGAACAGTCAGCTGTGCATCATAATGTAAGTCACTGGGAGACGGAGGAACAGGTGGAACAGCTTCTGCAGGGATCTGCTAAATGTTCTCTCCAATTAACAGCTCAGACCCATCTCTCCTCTAAGTGCTTCACTCACTATCTTTTGCCAGTTGCAGTTGGCTACATTTGGCGAAGGCACACAGCCTTGTAGCATGTCTCTTCAGTTTGTGCTTCGGAGAAAAAAATAAATAAATAAAATAAATAGAAAAAGATACAAAGAACTGTCGGAATGGAAACATTTTGGATACCAAGTAGAGCCGAGAAAACTGTCAGGGGTACCACTTCTAGTGGAGATGCCTTGCGAGACGTTTGTTCTGCTTTCCAGAGTTGCCAATTAAAACAGACATTTTTCAGTCAAAAGGAAGGAGGGGAAGAAGAGGTCCTGCAAATGGGGTTTGTAGCGATCAGAAAGAAAACGACTTTGAATTAGTATTTGAATTATTATTTCAATGTTACGTTTTGATTGTGGGGTCTCACTGCACTTAGTACAGGTGTGAGCTATTCTAATGTTGTATTCACCAGTCTCTTTTCTAATTAAACTGATGGAAGAAAGCCTGCAAATTCTGTGAACATATTTTGATAATAAGAGGGAGTGTTAACAGGAGGCCCTATAGCTAATTTAGCTAGCCCCACTGCTGCTGTGACAACACTTTTTGGATTTATTTGGATACTGGGAAGAATGGGATATTAGTTAATTAACTTCTTCTTAGGGGCATTTTTATATTTTATCACAGTGACAACATTTAATTAGTCATGAGAGAGTGTGAACCCTCTGCCAGCATGGAGGGTGATAATGATATGCAGCGATAGGTTAACAAGAGCAATGAGGCTAGTTGAGAGCAAGCTAAATGGCTGGGGTGGCACACAGCATCAGCTAGCAAGAGCAGTGAAAAGCTCAACTGAGGCCTGTTATGAGTTATGAGTTGCAAGGGAAGAACGCTGCTGGCAGCACATGATGTTTGCATCAAGATAGCAGCTATTCAAACAATGAGAAAGCAGTTGTGTGGTGCTTATTTCAGAATGACAATCAGCCTGCCAAGCGGCTGGCTGATATAAGCAGTGTTGTAAACTAGGATCAAGTGAAATCAAAATGCTGCCACCAAGCAAGGACGGCGCCAATGGGGCAACATTGTGGAAAATTTTTCCTGTTCCCCCCAAAGCGAAGCCTGAGGATGGAGAACTGTTGAGAGAACAGAGAGCATTACATAGTTTCCACAGTATGTAACACTCTGGAAGGATTAGGATCTGAATGTACATCTGCTAACTGCAAACAATCACTTATAAGCAGTCTATCTTAATTCAGTAGGGGAGGATAAATATTGACTCTTTAATAATGACAGATTTTCCATGATGATTAATGAAATGCACAAGTTGATACATAAGAGGGTATTTGTAGTTTAAGTCAAGGAGGGGCTATGAGAATATTTCTATGAATGCGGATTGAGTCTAATTTGTGTTATTGACATGATTGGTTGTCAAGGTGCTTGTTAGACACGCCCACAAACCGTAACCCAAGTTACGAAGAAAGGACAGTTTGACATGTGGATGAGTTTGACAAATACCACACCTTTATAACAAATTATGCAAATGCCGGGATACGTGATACATAAGTCCCACTCCCAAGAGAGATGGAGTGTCGGGTTCTGGAGGGTGGTCGGATGGATTGACGGCCGTTTACTGGAAGCCTCCTCCTGTCTTTACATCCGTTCTAGAAGAAAAGTTTGTGAGATCCTCACAGTGTTGTTATGGCAACAAATGCTATGGCAATGGTCTTTTAAAGAAGTGCTTTTTTTTACCATATAATAACTCCTAAAACTTCCTACAACAAAAAACGTTATCTTAAAATGTATTCTATTGTAGAGGTTTTATTTAAGGAGAGATTAACTGTTCAGAACAGACCAATCAGAGATCTGTACAGAATGTCCACAGCCAGGTCCCAGTTCATTGTGCTCACTCTGTTCAAGAAAATTGGATAAGAAAGCTTTAAAGGTCCCATGACCAGGTGTGGTGTGATTAGCCGTTACAAGCTGTTTTGGAAATCTGCCCCTTATGACATCACAAGTGTCCACCTAGATATGTGCTGGATAGATCAGACCACCAGCCTACCCAGTGGACTGTAGCAAACGTTGCTCATCTATCCGTCACACATCTAGGTGGACACGCCCACCTGTTTTTCAAAACAGCTTGTAACGGCTAATCACACTACACCTGGTGGCATGTCATGGGACCTTTAAAGTTTCTTATCCAATTTTCTTGAACAGAGTGACAGCACAATGAACTGGGACCTGGCTGTGGACATTCTGTACAGATCTCTGATTGGTCTGTTCTGAACAGTTAATCTCTCCTTAAATAAAACCTCTACGATAGAATACATTTTAAGAAAACGTTTTTGAAGAATAGTTGTAGGAAGTTTTAAGAGTTATTATATGGTAAAAAGAGCCATAACATTTGTTGCCATAACAACACTGTGAGGATCTCATAAACTTTGACTTTGACAGTTTATTTAATGTTATTTTTAACAGTTTATTTCATGGCATTTTAAATTGGGGCCGCAGGCTTCTGTTACCAAGAGAAGGGGTTTCTTCCTCCCCTGACAGCCCATCCTCATGGCATGACCAGGAAACCTCTACATATTTTGTTTATGTTCTTAAATAACGTACTTGCTACAAAGGGATATAGGAAGAAGTGAAGTATGTGTGTGTGTGTGTGTGTTTGTGTGCGCGTGTGTGTGTGTGTGTGTGTGTGTGTGTGTGTGTGTGTGTGTGTGTGTGTATGTGTGTGTGTTCAGTTGTAGATATTATAAAAGGATAGATAAAAAGATGACAAAAATATATTTCAATGGACACTGCTTTAACAACAAAAATGCAAAGGTGCAATAGATATGACTCATTTATGCATTTTTATGTCTTGTTCTTGGTGTGTGTGTGTGTGTGTGTGTGTGTGTGTGCATGGCTACAGCCGTTTTCTGCGTGTGTTTGCTACAGCCATACTCATATGTGGGTGCGTGAGTTACAAGGAGAGATTGGTGGTAATGAAATTGAGAGGTTATTTCTCGTCAAGTTCGGCTTTTACTGGCTGAGTGAGATTCCGTGTACCTCTCCATGTGAGACCGAAAGCCCCCTGGAATATTAAAAATGGCACCGTCAATACAGCTGTAAGGTTCCCCATCCTGCTCTGCACCGTAGTTATGGCAAAATCCGTCTGCAGATGGACTACATTTTACTTCTTCCACATGTAAACATGACGATGATAATACTGTTGTATTTCAACTCATAGTATGTGTGTGTGTGTGTGTGTGTGTGTGTGTGTGTGTGTGTGTGTGTGTGTGTGTGTGTGTGCACACGTGTCTGAAGTATGTGTGTCTGTGAGTTATTCCAATTCCCGATAGTTCCCACACTGCGCCCAGAACTGAAACAGAACTGTCCATGTCTCTCCAGGAAAGTGATCCTCCCTATTGTTCCTAGCTTCCTAGTTGGGTATGAATTCTACTACATGCTGCGCTGACACTTTCTGTCACTGCTTTGCACGGTGAAGACAGTGAAGTGTCGGCCCATATGGTGGATTCTGAACTCCCTTGCTCTCGTACGGGAGCACTCCCGTCTCCATCGCATAATGTTGCCGTACGTCAGCTGAGATGTTTCATGGCAAGGTAGCAAATATGTTATTTCGCTCAACTTCCCTCTGTGTGCGCGCGCGTGTGTGTGTGTGTGTGTGTCTGTGGTTGCATGTGTGTATGCATGTCTGTCTCTTTATTATAGTCGCAGGATTACAAATTAACACTTTTGTAAATGAACACATTTGTCGGGCCACATTTGTGTGTCTAGATGTGCATTTGTTGACTGTGATTATGAGCAATTCGGAAATATAACCAGAGAGAGCCACCTAGACAGACACACACACACACACATGCAGTGTCATCCGAGTAAGCCATGTCCATAGATTAGGTGAAGTGTTTTTCTCTCCAAAAAACATTTCTCTTCAGAAATACAAATGGCGCCTGTGTCATCATCTATCGTGGGTGGCATTTCTCTCTCTTTTACTGTTTGGCTGGAGACAGTCCCGGTGGATGGCAGGGGATCTCTAAATAGAAGTCCTTTCACAGTGCTAATGACAAGCGACAGTCGGAGAGCCTGGTACCTGCCGATAATATTTTGTATTGCGAGATACAAGGCAGGCAATTGTTCCTTCTTTGATTTGCGTCTGGGTTAAGTCCATTTTTCTCTGGGACTGTGCTGCATATGGCTTGTCTTGTTGTTTTTGCAGTTCATGTTGCCTAAAACAGGAAGATGGACCAATACGTGTGTGTGGTGTGTGTGTATATATATATATAAATGTTTATGTGTGTGTGTGGGTGTAGTCTGAGTCTCTGGATGCAACTTACCTAAGTGAGAGTGATAACAGAACAGCTCTCCATACACACACACACACACACACATACACGGGCATAAACACACACAAATATGCAGTAACACACACACACACACACACACACACACACACTGTTCCTGTCTTTCAGGCGACAACACACACTCACACACACACACACACACACACACACACACACACACTCGCACACCTCCCTCCCCTTCCTCTCGCCACTGTTGAACGCCTGATTGTGTGTCAGCTGGCAGCGGCGTGCCTGTGTAAGTTGTAACCCATAGCTTATTCATGCAGCGTAACACCTGAGACAGCTGTACAAGAATCACGGAATGGCTTCTCCTCCAGTCCCCCAGTGTGTGTGTGTGTGTGTGTGTGTGTGTGTGTGTGTGTGTGTGTGAGTGTGTGTGTGTGTGTGTGTGAGTGTGTGTTGTCGCCTTAAAGACAGGAACAGGGTGATGGGGAGGGGGGGGGGGGGGGGTTCTTTCCCTACCACAATGACATCCCCTAATCGTGTTACCCTGAATCGAGAATCAATTATCTGCCTGCATGTGACAATGCCACCCCCTTCCCCCACACACACACACACACACTAATGGGGTCCCGGCCAGCGACCTTGGTGCTGCTGCATCCCGGGGGCCTATAAATGCAGAAAGCTGCGAATCACAAACTGCCGCCAGAAGCGCTTGAGAAGTCAAAGGGAGAGAGAGATCCCCGCTGATGATTTCCATTGAGTCGGGTCCCTCAATGGAGCGTCTTTCTTCTCTGAGAAAGAAAGTGTGTGTGTGGGTTTGAGTGTCTGAGTGTGTGCGTCTTTGTCTCAGTGTGTGTGTGTGCGTGCGTGCGTGCGTGTGTGTGTGTGTGCATGCGTGCGTCTGGGTGTATGTGAGTGTGTGAGTAGTGGGGGGGGGGGTGGGGGGGGGTGGTGGGTGGTGGTTCAGATGGCTTCCATTGTTTCTAGGGAAGCCCCCGAAGAGAAGAGTCAGTTCAAATCTCTGCTAAATTGAGATTTGGGAATTGGGCTTATAGCGCTTTTCTCCGCCTTTTGTGATGTAATGAGCGCCATCCTTGTGCTTACTTAGAGCAATTAAGCAGGGTAAACCCTCGGCCGATGAGGGAGAGAGAAGGAAGAACAGAAGAGGCGCGAGAACTATACGGATCGCTAAAGAGACACAAAGAGAGAGCTGGCTTGAAATAAAGTTTGACGTTACTGCTCTATTGTGTCGCTTGCCTTTATAATTGTGTCTGCATTGTCTTTCATGGTGTGTTTCCTTGCGTGGCACAGCTCCCCGCCCCCAAGGGCACCGGGCAAAGCTTTAGTGATCCAAACAGACACAGAGCGGCCTTTGTTGAAAGATAATGCGGGCACCATTTCCAGAAAAGATTTCCAGTATGATGTAAAAGTAGGGCTGGGTGATTAATCAAATTTTGATCACGATGAAACGATCACCAAACAAACAAGTTATTTTTTTTCTTTCTATATAGAAATTGCGGAACAGATGGATACATATCTGGACATTATTTTCTATTTGACCATTTTGTGTATTTTCTTAAGGGGAAATTTTAAAGTTCTCATTTACAAAGTTTTTTTGGAGAGAAATGATGAATAAATGCATCATGTTTTCAAACTCAAAAATAATCGAGATTTCAATATTGACCAAAATAATCGTGATTATGATTTTTTCCATAATCGAGCAGCCCTATGTAAAAGTAAGTAAGCATTCATAGCACAAAAATTCATAGGACTAGAACATTGATGGGCAGCTAATTAGTCAATGATATCTTTTGGTCAGCAAAACAAAAATACTGGTAGTGAAGATAGAGATAAAACCATACACTTATGAAGTTATCCACACAAAACTTGCGTTAATTGTGATAAGGTGGCTCATGCTGATGTGTTTTTTTAACTACTAATGTAATGTAAAATAAAGTGTGGTCTCAAAATGAAACAAGACTGTTGCAGTTAAGCGAAGATTTACTTTAATTAACTGCCTTAATTGTTAATTAATAACTGAATGTCAGTGGCTCATATTATGCAGCGGAGAAAACTCATAAATTTGGTAGGGAAAAGTTATGGGAAAATGCACAGTTTTTCCCTTGGATGGCATCATCCCTATATTAATCATTTGATTATTTATTTCAATCAGCGAGACATAGTGTACATCCATCAGGCTTCAAAAAAACTCTCCCTGGTTCCTTTATTCCAGAAGGTTCTCTCATAACAAGTTTGGCATGGCCAAATAAACGTGGGACGAATTATGGACAAGAGCCTTGGATCACAATAACTCACCCTGACTCACTGCACCAAGAAGAGACCACCAGACACTGCTGCACATTCAGACCATTCAAACAAATACATGATGGTAAAATAAACATGAATGTTGAATGTTGAATGTTGACAGTAGAGAAGACACATACATGCAAGCGCACGTGCACGTGCACACGCATGATCACACACACACACACACACACACACACACACACACACACACACACACACACACACACACACACACACACACACACACACAGCAAGTTACGCACCAAGTGGCATCTACAATAAGAGAATGAGAATAACATGATCAATTAATTTAATGCTGGAAAGGATTATATTGATGTAATGAAGACATTGTTAATTGTTGTCTAAAACCATGTAATCAAGAATCCCTCTATAGATACACATATACCATGTCTCACCACTCCTTTATGGAGACATAGTCATTAAAGTCTGGCCCCTAGCAATGGCACCAGCTCACCACTGCCACAACCATAAAGCAGTGTCTACAATGTCGGCATTGTCACCATGGGAAAGATCCCACAAGTATCAGCTCTATCAGCTTTTTGGGGTTTTACAATCGTGGCAGAGAAGGGTGTCCTAACATTCCCATTTTTTTTCATCACAAAGTATAAGAGCGGTGCTGTGAAGAACATATATCACTGGATTTTAATAATTCATCTACTGAATAATGGAACATGTATAATATCTTAACAAAGGAGATATTCATGAGTTCTTTGGCCTGGGTGTGTTCTGCACAGCACCGCAATAAACCTGTGTTCCCCTAGCACAGGCATCTTCTGTAAAAATAACTCTGGTTCTCAGCGTTTGATGATGGCTTCACACAAGCTTCATCCAATTGTCCCGCCAACGAATAGAAAGACACACACTGGAGCGCAAGCACACAGACACACACGCAATGCATATAATCAGTGTTTTTTTTGCTCCTTCAATGAACCTGGTTTGACAACTCAGATCTAATCCCCTGATATGCAGATGTGATCCACGCTGGGGCCTTTGGCGTGACTGTGAGAAGTTATTGAAATATTTCATAGCCGCCGCCGCCGCCACCTCCGCCACGGTTCACTGAACATGTAAACAGCGTCAAATCCCCTGAAGTTAAATGGTGTTTAAGGGGCACACGTGGCAGGAGAAGGATAATGATGAGGACGATGGCGATGGTGGCGATGCTGAGGACGATGGGTCAGCCGGGAGGAAGAGAGGGTAAGTGGGCGGGTGAAGGTACAAAGTGTGCAGTGCTGTCATCTTAGAATTCAACACGGAAAACCATTTACATGCTCTAAGTCATTAAAAGAAAGGAAATATAAAATAGCAGGTGTCAACCCCTGCCCACGGTTATACGGATATGAATAAAGTGTGTTTGTATTTGATTTCAATTGTAACCATAACAGAGCTATGAGTGATTTTTTTTACACTATGGCCCCGTTGAAACGAGAGCCAAATCTAGGTTCTACAGCCGTTTTTCGATTTCGATTTTATATATTAAACGACTTGTATGTTGTTGACACAAATCAACCCACTCACATCTGTCTCAGCCTGTTTAAACGTAGGTGGGAGTTTAAGTGCGCACACACATACAGGTTTCCAATTTGTTGGACGGATACATAGCGACCACGGTGTACCATTTTACACTGCTTGTATAATGCTGCGAATCATGTTGAATAAAAGAAGTGCAAGGTCTATGAGCCCTAGAATCATGTCTCTCATTAAATCTAGATTGCATGTAGCGTGTTCATAGCTAACACAACTTTCCACTGGCCACTGGCATTTTACATGTAGGCTACATATCTTGGAACACTTGAAATATAAACATACAGTGCATTCATCATTTTTAAATTAAAACGAAAAGAGGACAGGCTTGTGTTTTTTATGTTTCGTTTTATTGTGTGAAAATAAAAACAGTCCAGATGGGGACGTGTTCCAGTTGCAGAATGACAATACTGTCCTCCAGAATTCGTACTCCCGTGTCGAACCTGCCAAGGCCAAACTACCAAGTACACAAGTCCGAACATGGTGTACTTGGTATTGAGAAAGGCCCACAGTGTTTTATGTATTCTTTTTTTTTATGGTTGCTTACATACCCAAATAGATTACTTCCTGTGTGGCTAGTGTCTCCAAATTCCAAATCGATAATTGCCATTGGCTTTAATGTCCTGTTATATATTTAAAAATAAAGACGTGACCCAAGTCTTACTGGGCCTCCATGAATGGTGTAGGTCTTGGTTACACATGATCCCATGCTTGTTTCAGACTAGCCAAAAAAATTTTAAAAGTGTTAATACAGCGTTTCATTTATAGGTAGCTTACTTTGAAATGGTAGACTAATGTAAGAGCATACTAAAGCTCAAACACAATAGTCGTGGTTGATAGTTGCGATAATTCTATTCATGGTTCTCCATTCCTTCCATAAATATGCAACACGCCACAAACATTGCCAGTCAATACACAATGTAGCTACCTGTTAAGTTTACAACCAATTCATTTTACAGTTGAATGAGATCAGAATCAGAATTCAAGTCTCAGAATCAGAATTCAAGTCTTATCACACATGAGGGGTCATTGCCTCGCCTGTTTGGCGATTTGGTATGACTCTAAAGCCCCTTTCATACATGCAGTCTTTTCTGGCATTTACCATCAAAATTCTGAAACATTTCCTGCATGGGGTCATGCATGAATGGGAGCATGGGTTATATTCTAGAAAATCTAACAATGTAACAAGGCTTTTAATCAAGAAACTCAAAGATCTCAAGTTTCAAGAACTGGCAGAAAAACACTAATGGGCACCGTTAGAGCAGGGCCTTTCAGGAAGCCGGCAACATAGGAGAAGCGATCCGTGAGGCCGGCGATGTAGGAGGAGTCATCCAGGAGGCTGGCGATGAAGGCGGAGGCGGAACAGCTTAGGATTCTGCCTCTCTGTGGCTCCGGAGCGTTCCTCTTGAGACGCCACGTTTCCCCCTGAAAATGGCTAATCTCCTGCAAAAGGAGATTGCTGGATATCAGGGTCTAATAGATGTTTCTGGGGTTCAGGAAACACAGAATAAGGTCCGGCATGTAATGCTAAAGGCTTGAGGCTAGCATGCTTGGGGTTAACATGATAAAAGCTACCATGCTGGGGGCTAGCAGGCAGAGCCATTCCGGAGGCGTAGGCAGAACTGCTCAGGAGGCTGCATCGCTGGGTGGCTGCGTCTCTGTGGCTCCGAGTCTGCAAATGGAGTCAGGAGCAATGATCACCAGATCATCAGATGAGGGGAATGAAGTGATTGAGGGCAGGATACGTGAAGGGAGGGGAAAAGTGAAGACATCTGGTGGACCGGTGGAGTACGAAAACAAAACAAAATAAATACAGAGTCAGACTATGACATATTAGTCTAAGACTCTTATCCTTTTTATACTATGGTAAACTATGTATGTCTCTTTTGAATGTTTTTGAATGTTCTTTACTTTTGAATGTTTCTTTACTTTTTGTTAAGGTATATTGCACATACATATTGGGCAGTATGGGCAGAACAGTATATCTTTAGGTGCTCCGGTATAATGTCCCAAACCTGTGTAGCATAAGTGATCCCAAAGGGACCCAAGGACAGGGTGAGTGTGTTGTTTTTACTTATGGAGAACCAGTGCTGGCTATTATGGTGAAGCAGAGTGGACCAGCAACACACTCAACAAGGTAGCCTTTGGGACCTGCAGTCTCCCTGATGGATGGCCTACCCAGAGTACAATATGCACTCCTACGTTATACCACCAAGCCAGCTGCTTCTGTTCTCCGCTTTCACTGTCCTCTTTTTTGGCATGAAGCGAAGTTTTCAACCTTGAAACCCAGCGATGACGGCAAAGTCCAGTTTGGAACAGAGATGCTATATTCGTTGTGGAAGAGGGAAGAGGTGATAAAGTTGCAGTCAGGGGGAGATGTACTTTACCCCAGAGTGTAACCCTAAACTTTTCCTGGGGAGTGAAAGGAGACCACAAGGAGAACATTTATCTTGTTATGGTGTACTGAGGATTGATTATGACTGAGTTTACTGGTGCCTCATCAGTTATGCTACAGTTATGGTGGATGTGAGCCCAATTTGCTTCTGTAAAGTTGCGTAACATGAGATATTTTAAGGGAAATTGTATTGCTGTGTGTGTGTGTGTGTGTGTGTGTGTGTGTGTGTGTGTGTGTGTGTGTGTGTTAAGGTATGTCTGTGAAATATGTGAGAGTGCGTATCGGTTGTATGTGGTGGGAAACATGCTAGTGATTAGCAGCAAACAGTAAATCTGTTTAAATCTAGTCATTTGTTCGCTTCTCTTCAGAAAAATAATTATACATGTGACATGTCTACATGGCTATGATCACCAAAGGAAAACAAAGCCTCTGACTCTTTGACTGCATTTTTCCATTTTGCTGCAGCCTTCATCGGTGGCTTAACAAACAAAAGACACAGTATGTATAGAGTGCAAAGTGAAGGGACACATATTGTTCGTAAAAATAGGGTATTTTCAACGGCTCTGCAGTATTGAAGAGTTATGCGTGTGTATGTCTGTTCATTTTCTGTTTGCATGCTTGTATGCCTGCATGTGTGTGTACATACACATGCTCTCGCTGAACAGGGATTTGTCTATTCATTCACTGACACTATCTGTCAATTCAAAATTTCTAAATAGGGTGCAACTCAGAAACGCACTCTGTCTGTGTCATCCCAAAACGATCAACTATATATCCCTAACAAAGAAGATACTAAATGGTTCAAATTAAAACTGATTACTGAACTGAGTTTTGCTACCATAACACCCATAGTTGTTATGCTTGCTGAATGATAATAGTCTGACATGGTCAGAGCAAAGTTATTGCTTTGATATTATCTGTTACGACTGTGGTCGTAGTTTTTGTATTCTGTTGTGTTTGTGTGTGTGGTTTTGTGTTTCTTGTCAATCTCCTTTGTAAATAGAAATGTGCCATTCCCGGGTGGGGATTGGTCCACTCATTTCGGCCGGGGACGGTGATTGGCCGAGGCAGGAAACCCCACAGGAATAAAACGAGTCAAGATGGCCACCGTGAACAAGCCAGCACTTCCATCCTCCTCCTCTCCCAACAAGCCACACGTGTTCTTAAGTCCTGTATTTTAGTTTAGAAGTTTCTGTTTAAATAGTAGGGGTGGACTGCCATTTCAGTTTGTATTGTTTCCTCCTGTTTTTATTAGAAAGGGAGCTGAGTTGATTGTCATTTGTTTTCTTAGGTTAGAGTCTCTTTTGTTTCAGATAGGAAAGTTTTGTTTGTTATTTTGGCCTGGGCCCACCCTGAAGCCTACCTTAGTTACATTGATAATGTTTTTGTGAATAAATCCTGTATTCAGTTAAAACAGAACAACACGTGTGCTCGTGGCTACTTGGGAGTTGGGGAAGAAGGGGGTTTTTCATGTTGCGTCCTAGGCCCCTAGAATGGGGCGTAACATATGCTTCAAACAAATACACAAAAAACCTTTTCAAATCCACCAAAATGGAACCTTGAATGTACAGACTGCACTTAGTCATTACAAGTACATGTTTTTCGCTTTATTTACCACACTTGATCTACAACTTTACCTCAATTGAGAATTAAAAAAAACGCAATGCAATCAACCCTTGAATGTTTCGAGAGAAAATAATTGCATGCATTATTCAAATCAAAGGACTATTATTTATTATGATGACTTTGAACGAAAGGTGTTCCCTGATGAGCAGCCTGGTTACGGGATTAGAACGCATCGATAGAGAGCTACCGCTCTCAATGATAGTATGCAAATGCTGTCTCGTTTGAGAGGTATCTATTAGGTAAGATCACGAATGAGGACTGCAATCTTTCAATCATCTGCTTTCTGTATTCATAACGTAAAGTGCTCTTAATCCTATTGAACTATTTTGATTTTGTACATCACTTGACTTTCAAGGTGACAGTGATTATTGTTCAGCTCTGGTGCAGTGGGTAAAGCCGTGTTGAATGCAAGAGTAAAGGCATTGTTAATAGTAATACAAAAGTGAGGTGCAGAATGACGGGGACATTTTTGCTAAATGCTTGAGTCAAATAGTTTCACATTTACTTGAACAGTGGAACGGTTCTGCAAGGGAAGGCTAATGCATTTTTTCTTATTCTCTTTCATTCTTCTTTGCACTGACACTGTCCAAAGAATGATGGATTGCGATAATAGAACATGCAAATTCACAAGCGTTCCTGATGTAGATTAGATAGAAGGATAACCTGGATGTTCTTATTTGAGATGGGCATCTGACTGAGTCTGTGTTGACATAATGAGATTGCACTGTGTGTGCGCGTCTGTCCATAGAAATTGAAGAAAAGATAGCTTGTGTGCGGTGTGAGTCAAGCTAAGGAATGAACAAAATGTCTGCCCCTGGCCTACACAGCATGCTACATTTCTAACAAACTTCAAAATCCCAATGATCTTGCCACTTCAATAGATCTGTGAAAGTTTTATAATGACTCCTCACAATCTTTTCTTCTCTGTATATTCCTCTAGGAGTTTGAGGTTATTATCTGGCATCTTGATCTGTGAGTTCCAAACATCCTCAGGGAAACCCAACAGGTTAATCTAAGGTCTTGCCATAGATGTCTGCCTACAGCCACTTCCAGAGTCTGCTGTTCCAAATGAAATGTTCTGGCAGAGCGGAAGTTGATTTCTTCTTCTTTCTTCAAAATGTAAATCTAGTGCTTTGGACTTGCATATGGACTTACTACCATTCTGAAAAAAATCATATAAATACTTACAAATTCCTTGTCATGTTTTTATTTTCTTAATGTTAATCTGACATTAGTCCATAATTGATTATAATGTAAAAAGTGATTTATCTGCATCTTATTGCTATATTTGTGAGTATTTTCTTGCACATTTTTGTATTACACATATTTGATCCACAAACTGCATACACCCATCCATTCAAACTTTGATAAAGATAGGGGGCGTGGGGGCGGACTTCCAGTGAGGCACAGAGGTCTAAATGACTCTGGCAGGATCCTTAGAAATCTAATCAGAATGACAATATAGCGAGAGAACCAAGACGCAAGGCCAATACAAAAAAGTCTCCAATCTAATCCATTAGAGCTGCTCACCCAATTAGAATGAACCAGAAGCCCAGAGTACCAAAGTATGCATGGACCTGTCAAATGTTAGCTCATATTATAAGCTGCAGAGGAGACTACATAAGCAGACCCAGTGGAATGCCAAGGAAGTTCAGAAAGCGTAATAATTGTATTGGTTTTGACAACAGTGTTCAAATCAGGCCTCGAAAGCCCTACCGTCCTTACAAGGATAGGAGATAAAACTGCCCAGCCACAATAGATTCATGACAACGTAACTATATAGACACAATGGATTCATGACAACGTGACTAAACAGACACATACAGGATTCATGTAAATGTCTGCTATAAAGCCACAACCCATGATGAGTAGAAAGAAGATCAAGAGGGCCGACTATTAAAGTTAGTGTGTGTAGCCAATGTAAGTGGTCATCAACACCTGCATATGAAGAGGGTTATGTGAACCTGAGGCGAGATACCAGTATATTCGCGTCTTACTAAAGTACGACTGTGCGGCATATTTGGACTTCAGCAATGACATGAAACTGAAGTGCATTAATCTTGATCTGAGCAAAATCTGAGCTAAAAATAATCGCATGATTCATCGTTTGATGTTCGCAAGGATTAAGCAATTCACTTCTTTGCGTATTCAACGAGAGCCAATAAATAAAAGAAAAAACATCACTTGCCCCCCCCCACCCCCGAATGAGAAGCAGCCTTCCATTACTTTGATGGAATATGATAAGAAGGGGGGGGGCGGTGGGGTTAATTGATGACCTTGGCGTGTCTCTCTCTCGTTGCTACTGACTGATCAGGGTAATCGGCAAGATCATTATCCATGGTATCAGTGGCCGCTCCACCCCTATTCCACGCTATTCATCACATCGTGGCTTAATTGGATTGCTAATTGATGTGTAAAAACCCATGTAATTGCACTAAAAAGCACTTTGCGGAGAGCACTGCGCGGGGGTTTCCGGGCGAGGGAGGGCAGGCGTGCTCAAGCTGTCGGCCGCCCCTGTGCCGCGGGTGTGCGCCCTCACGTGCGTGCCCTCACGTGCGCACTACGGCAAAGGATACCGATAGGGCCTGCTGCTCTGGGACAGGCATCATTGGGCAGCAGTGGGCCCTGTCATCGCCTGCCCTCCAAACGGAAAAAATACAGTTCGTCATCACTCACTCGCCCACTCAACAGAATACTGGGAAACTAAACTGATTTTCTTTTTTTCGGGGAGGAAAATTTTAATTGTGTTAATATTAGATGCATGTTCTGTATCATTACTAATTTCATCATGTCCTGACACACACACACACACACACGCACACAGATTCACACTCAAACTCACCCCACATAAACATGTAGGCTATGCCTTGATACATACATATATACTGTGACGACCCCGGTGAGTCGTTGACTCCACCCTTGCTTTGACTCCACCCGGGCTGTTTGGTTTGCCTGTCCTCTCTCTCCCTTAATAGGTGATGCAGTTCAGGTGTGCCTGATTGGCAGCAGGATAAAAGCCCTGCATTCGCAACAGTCAGGCGCTCCCTCCTCCTGGCGTGTTGGTTTTCTTTGTCCTTTGTTTGGTTACACATAGACTGACTTTGCATGACACTTTTTGGTTACTTACATTTAACTGATTTACACCACACTTCTTTATCTTTATTCAATTTAATTCTCTGTAAAATTATCTTCTTACTTTAATAAATTCTTTATTATTGTGAAACGGCGTGGTCTCCCCCATTTCATGTTTCATGCTAGAGCCAGCATGTGACATATGGGGGCTCGTCCGGGATCTTTTTTCCAAAATTTGGTAAGGTAACTTAATTGTCCATTATTTTGTATGAGGTAGTAGTTAAAAAAATAAATAAAATAAGTATGCTTTGTTTTGACTTGGCTATATAGTTGAATTGGCTTTTGGATTGTACTGACGGGAAGAAATTGCCTGTGCAGTAAAATTATCAGAAAATGGGGTGACCCACGCTAAATTTGTATTTGGTAAATGATAATTTAGTGTTTTGGTGTTCATTGAGATTTCGTTGTTAATTTGGTTTGATAGAGGTTTGCTTTGTTTGATTTTGCCGAGGAGGAGGAGTGCCATTTGGGAGACTACCTGCAGTTTTTGACGTTTGTGATGCAGGTAGGCGAATTGGGTGCAGGTGTAGTGGTAACTGTGGGGGGTGGTAGGTTAGATCCTACCGGAGCACACGTGAACCCTCGCTAGGAATAGAGCGCTTACCGCTGTTTGTTGTTTTGCCTTTTTTATTTTTGTGTTTGTTATTTTTGGTGTGTCGAACGCGCTGGGGTTGCTTGCAACTCAATTGCATGAGGGCACACTGAAGACCAGCTAGGAAAGAGATAGGGCCTTGGTCTGAAGTTAGATGCGGGGCTGCTCTAGCCTGGGGGGGAAAATGGGTTGGTACACCTGTATTCAATTTGCCGGCTGCTCTATACACTGTCGCGTAATAGCCGTCATCTTATTGTTCTCCCAACATTGAAAAAGAATTGTCACAATATCCATCTGAGCGTTTGTTAGTCAACAACATTCGTAGTATAAAATGGATTTGGATAAATTTTATGCGTCTCCATCTGAGTCACTGTTTGATAAGTTCACGAAAGAACAATTAAGGAAAGTGGCTGAACATTATCAATTGACTGATCTGCCGAGAGATCTTAAAAAAGAGGTCTTAAAAAATCGGGTTAGATCTATCTTAGTAGAGAGGTCCATTATAGAGGTAATTCCAACTGTGACCAATCCAAATGGCTCAGATGAAGTGTTCAGTTCTGATAGAAATGCGATTAGTTTTGAGCAACAAATGCAGCTTTTAAAATTACAGATGGAGCAAAAGCGGTTTGAGGCAGAAGAACGTGAGAAAGATCGCGTAGGCCTAATGGAACTAAAACGACTTGATCATGAAAGTGTTTTAGAACAGAAGCGTTTAGATACAGAGCTACAAATAGAAAAAATGAAACGACAGGAAAGACAGGAAGAAAGAGAAAGTGAGCTGCAGAGAGAAAGGTTAAGATTGGTGGCAGAGGGAAAGATGCGGGGTACTGTTAATGAGGATTCTGCTTCTGGCATAGGGGGAAACATCTCAAGTATGATAAAGTTTTTACCCAAATTTAATGACCGAGACCCTGACATTTTTTTCTCTCTATTTGAGGGCATTGCGGAAGAGCGAAATTGGAGTGATCTGGAGCGCACCTTGCTTCTCCAAACAGTTCTTTCGGGGCGCGCTCAGGATGCCTACGTTGCGTTATCAGTGACCGAGCGAAAATCATACCAGTCCGTTAAAAACGCTGTGTTGAGGGTTTATGAACAAGTGCCAGAGTTTTACAGGCAGCGATTTAGAAACTGGAGAAAAGCTGACAGACAAACATACTCTGAGGTTGCCAGAGATCTTGTTAGTTATTTTGTTCGCTGGTGTTCCGCTGTTAATGTAAAAACATTTGAACAATTAGGTGATTTGGTAGTCTTGGAGCAGTTCAAGAACATTGTCCCAGAACATCTTGCTACTTTTATAAATGAGCACAAGGTTAAAACGGCCGCAGAGGCTGCCATTCTCTCGGACGAATATGCGTTGACTCATAAAGGTAAAAGTAGGGACTCTGTCCAGAACAGGCATGTCAATCACACTCGAGATGACCGTCGGACAAATTGGTACAATAGTGGGCCTGCGGCTAAACAAGATTTCTCAAATCGAAATAGAACTGACCTTGAGAAGTGTAATTATTGCCTTGAACATGGTCACTGGAAAATAAATTGTCCGTCGCTTTTGAGTAAAAATAGAAATAAGTCCAACTTCAACAAACCGAACTCCGCGAAGGGGCAGGGCTGCGCGGCACCTGTCTACCAGTTTAACCGTAGGATTTCTCAGGTGAACAGAGACCAACCAGAGGGCACGGCTTCTGAAGGAGGTAAAGGCTGTGAGGTGCCTGACCGTCCCGTAGAAGGGCCGTGTTTGTCGGAGTCTGCTGTGGGGTACGTGGGTGAAGGCTATGACCCATTTATTACGGATGGTTTTATTTCATGTGTGGGTAGCTTTGATAAAAAGCCAGTGAAGATTCTGCGGGACACGGGTGCTACCGAAACCTTTGTGTTAGAGTCCGTCTTGCCATTCTCGGCTCAGACAAGCACTGGGACTGGTGTTCTAATTAGAGGAATGGGAATGCATACTATGTCTGTTCCCCTCCACAAGATCGAACTTAGTTCGGAGCTTGTGCAGGGTGAAGTAATTGTAGGCGTGCGCCCTGCGTTGCCGGTACCAGGAGTGCATGTCATTTTGGGGAACGTATTGGCAAGGGATCGTGTCTGGCCGAGTGGGCCAGCATTACCGGTAGTGACAGCTGCACCGACCAGGTCTGTTGAACAAGACGAGTGCGCGACAGAATTTCCTGAAGTGTTCACTGCTTGCGCGGTGACACGGGCAAACAGTCGTGCACAGGCCGTGGATGGTGCAAGTGAAAAAAAACGTGTATGTCCACAAATACCAAATTTGCCATCAGCTTTAGATCGTGATGAGTTTATTCGGGCTCAGGAAGAGGATGATGGGTTAACAGAATTACGGGATGGGGCTTTGACAGGGGAAAAGCTGAAAAGCGCAGACAGCGGATATTTTAAGCATGATGGGTTGCTTGTGCGTAAATTCGTGTCGTTTAAGGATGATCTAATTGAAACTTTATTGCAAATTGTTGTGCCAATGAAATACAGGGAACAAGTGTTGCAGACAGCACATGGGGAGGGGGCTGGGCACTTCGGGGTGAGTAAGACTTATGATCGGCTACTACAGCATTTCTATTGGCCTCGATTGAAGCGTGACGTGGCAGCGTTTGTCAAAACATGTCATACTTGTCAAATAGTTGGTAAGCCGAATCAGTCTATCAAGCCAGCGCCCCTACATCCAATTCCAGCAGTGGGTCAGCCATTCGAACGTCTATTGATAGATTGTGTTGGTCCACTGCCTCCATCGAAGTCTGGTTCAATGCATTTGTTGACCGTAATGTGCCAAACAACGAGATATCCGGCGGCCTTTCCGATGAGGAGTATTAATACGAAGTCCATTGTAAAAGCTCTTTCTCAATTTATTTCAGTATTTGGTATTCCCCAAGTAATCCAATCAGATCGTGGCAGCAATTTCACCTCGAAAATGTTTGCGGAGGTTTTGACACAGCTTCGAGTGAAGCATAAAACGAGTAGCGCATACACAGTAAATTTGCCTGAGTAAAATGTACTCAAATTGAAGAAAATTTGACTCTGCCGCAGATAACATTTGGTCCCTCTCTAAAAAGAGTAGAATTTACTCTTTTGGTAGAGCTGTTTTTCCGGAGTGAAATTTCCTCAATCCAGAGGTAATATTTGACTCTTTGTGGTGGTAATTGACTCTTTTCAGTGGGTTTTAAAATTAACTCTAACACTATTTTACTCAGTTCAGAGCTACATCAACTCTATTGAGAGAAACTCTAAAATTCTTCTAACCCAATTTTCCTCAGCTTTCAGAGTTGTTTATCCTCATAAGAGTCATTTATCAACTCTTTTCAGAGTTATTTTTTATAATTATGCATTTCTTCTGTTTTACGACTAACAATTAACTGAAATAATTAACCAAACAAGATGTGTACCTCTGTATGTCTCACTTTATTTCTCAGGCACTTCTTTTCATTATTGCAGTGAATTCACTTGTGATTACAAAAACAATAAATAATACAGAAACAACAAATACAATGAAAACAATAAAAATAATACAATAAAACAAATAAAATGAGTATAGAAGAGGTTGCAAAGACATAAGAGGAAGACTGAGAAAAGAAGACAAAAAAAGAGGAAGACAGATGAGAAGATGAAGACTGAGTGAAGAGATAGACCTCTTAAGAATAAGTTCGCCTCTGAGGCTCCCGGTTCCCTCGGTCAAATGTCTATGGGAAATAGCATGGTGTTTTTGAATGATCGTACATAACAAACTCTGTAGGTGGCGAAGAACTAAAAGTTGCGTCACATTTTGAACTACACCACTACCACTTTTTCCATCTAGTTTCCACTGTAGTTTTGGATTGTCGGTGCCGTTAAAGTAGCATTAATAATCGTTTACTACTTTAACGGCACCGACAATCCAAAAACCCAGTCGAAACTAGATGGTAAAAGTGTGTAGTTCAAAATGTGACGCAGCTTTTAGTTCTTCGCCACCTACAGAGTTTGTTATGTACGATCATTCAAAACACCATGTTATTTCCCATAGACATTTGACCGAGGGAACCGGGAGCCTCAGAGGCAAACTTATTCTTAAGAGGTCTATTAAGAGTAGTGAAGAGAAGAAATATAAGAGAAGAGGGAGAAATTACATGAAACAATAAGGCACAATAAACAAATCTGTATCACCGCCATAAGACATCAGTATATCAAATATTCTGTGGTAAAAAATACCTTTTATGTCTAAGACAAAGGGTGCCTCTGTTGTATGCAAAACCTTGTAAGCATGGACATGTTCATTTAAGCATATGGTTTCTAAAGCAGTTGTAATAAAAATAACCTGCTCATCTTTGATTACAATTTTCTGGATAACATGGAAAACTGGTAACTCATTTTCGACTTTCACACATATGGCCAAACCAGGCCGAAATACATTTCCATTGCATTTCACCCATTTAACATCAATAACCTTAGTCCAAACAGGCACTTTAAGGTTTTCAGAAACTTTAGTCCCAACTTCCATTTCATTCAAGGGTTTAATTTTGCCTGGACCCATTTTTAGGTCATTTGGATCAAATGTTTGCCATAAGTAAGCCATGTGACACTGGTGTTTTTTTGCTAATGTCTTTGTAATGTTCTTGAAGCTTTTTAGCTGCCTTTTAAAGAAGTTGTGTTTTGCCTCGTATCTCATACACCAACTATGAATCAGTGGTCCAATTTTCTGCATACATCGTGGATAATGCACCATATGGTGATGCTTTGGCAGTAATCTATTGCTTGGATACAAATGCTTGAATAAGCGATGGTGCTCAGAAATGAGATGTTTCAGGTAGATGGTGATACCTGAGGAGACAACTGAAGAAAACACTATGCTGACAATCTGCAGCAATAAAATGAACAAATACCAGTGTTGATCATTAGGATGCACAAGATCTCCAAACATAATGGGTAGATGACGTAGTAAACACCAGCTCTGAATGGCATTTAAGCCCAAGTCATTCGAACCCTCTACTAATTTTACACCAGGTGGTTTGTTGTTTTGTTCCATGAAGCCATAGTTGAAACTCTGAATTCTCCTATGCACTTCTGCTGATGTAGTGTAATTCCTAATCAGGTGCTGAATGAGTAATTGCATTTCGTACTGTGCAACACCCTCCAATATATCGTGCATTATATCAACTGAGAAGTTTGCAGTTGTGTGAAAATATTGCAACGAATTCAAAGGGCAAGATTTTTTTACTCCCATCACATAAGGTAAAGTGGGATTGGTCTGCATTGTCTGGCAGTGTTCAACATGAAGCTCTTTAGTTCGAAATGACATCTTTGAACTATCTTCAGTAAATTCAGTTTGATAGTCTTCTTTCTCTAATAGGCAAAAGCGGCAACAGTATCTAGCACTAAACGATTCCACAAAACCAAATAAAGAATGAATACCAAGGTTGTCTCCAGTAACTTGTATAATGGTTCCATAAACGCTGTGATCAAATAGAGGAATCTGAATTCCATTTGTTTCAAGAGCTGAGACATCCTGGACAAGTGGCGCTAGTATTTTCTCAAACCCATACGTTTTGATATCTTGTGCATGAAACAAAGCAGCCAAATGGATATTTAGCAAACTTGAATTGTATTTAGGTGAAACATTTCTGAGGGTAAAATAGATGGCTCCTAACTTATGTATTCCTCTTTTTGATCCAAGGGGGTTACAACACTCAAATTCGTCAAAAAAGAGCTGGATCTGTATAGCATGCTCTTGTTTTGAGAAGAGCGCATGATCCTTAAAGAATTCTCCATCCTGTATGTCATATAGTAAATGTTGACTTTGTTTAGGATCTCTAATCAACATATCTTTGATATTTGGGTGATTGTAAATTGACTTCAGCGTCTCAAGAATTGGTATGTACATAAATTTATCTTTGACAGTGGTTTGTAGAAAAGTTCTAGTTGTTCTGTTAAGTCGTGTAGCAAATCTTGTTCCAAGAACAAATTCAACTGGATCTATCTTCCCCCATTTCTCAGAAAAATAGACCATTCTCTTGCTCTCACTGTTTAATACAACAAAAGGATTAATCACCTTCTCAAAACACTCATCAATTTGAGACTCAACCACACTTTTGATGGGCTCCTCTAAAGCGAGACTATTTTTTAGAGCTTCTTGAGTGTGACTATGTATGTCTCTGACCACTTCTTGTAGAGCACTCACAGCATAGTTAATAGTTGCCTCTGCAACCCCAGCAACTTTAAGTTCTGCGAGCAGTGTTGCACAACTGTTTAATATGTTTCTTTCTTGCAGTACAGCGTCACATGGCAAACTCTGAGTGGGCAAAACATCTGTATCCCCTAATGAAATGGAATTGTTGGTGGTGGAACATTCACTATCGTCAAAACATAAATTGTCATTTGCAAAACACTTGATTAGATGCTTTCGTAATCCAGAAAAACTTTGATAAACGTGAGAACAACCTCTATGAGCACATTTTAACTTGAGACCTTTTCCTGAGCAAAGACCATGAACTAATTTAAAGTGTCTAATAAGTGCATTGGCATTGGCATGCCACCTTTTACACATAAAGCATATCATCTTGCTCACTGGAGCATTCTGGCCCTCAGCTCAGCCACTCTTGGATTAACTTTTGTGGTTTCAGCATCTATGTCAAACACAGTTGTTTGCAGGAAAGTGTACAGGTTTGTCAACTCTTGACAGTATGCAGTGCCAAAAACGTAGTGAGCTTTAAAAAGCTCATCAACAGCAGCCAGGGAATTTGAGGCTTTACAGGGCAAAGCGTGTTTGTCAATGACTATGAAGTAAGACTGGATCCTACTTTTCTTTGGCCCAACTGCTAGCAGATATGGTTGGAGACTTCGTGCAATGACATCCAAGTGTCCCTGAATGCTGGTACCAGTCTGAGAGAGAGAGCGAGAGAGAAACGTCAACAGCAACGTAACCTAACGTAGTTAGCAGCCTGGATATGGACAGGTTTATCACATTACAACCTTGATTCAAATACATATGGGACTCAGGCATGATGAGAACAACAAGCACAAGTATCTTTACTTCTAAGGACGTGTTTAATCTGTTTTAATGGTTCACCTTGATGAATTTCACAAGACAGTCACATGCTTGTCTGGCTGAAATCTTTCCCGGTCGCTTGCGGCCTTGACTGGAGGGTGGCAAAAGGTGAACCAGCATGAGAAGGGAAGACATGTCACTGTCCCAACCTGGAGGCACAGACAACAAAATAAAATGTGCATTTTTAGGTTTCAGTTTGATAAGTTTGAAGACCTCCTCCTACTCACTTTAACCTACCAGTTCTTGGATGAATAACCAGTATAATGCATTAAACATCTGCAGTACACTTCATTTCTCAGTAATGAATCAATTCCATTGAAATAACTATGGGCCAATATAGTTACCTTCTTCAACTTCAGTGGCAACGGCATTCTGGAGGAGATCTTGTACCTCCCCAGTCTGTGTGAGGTCACGGCTCTGTGCAATGACCTTTGGTTTTATGTTGGTGGACCACTTCTCCAACAGCTTTGCAGAGGTTGAATCTCCAAAAAGAAGTCTAAAATCTTGATCGATCTACACAAAATCACAAAGTAGAGAGGATTTCTTTTACCCAACACATATTAACTACAACAAAAAATCACCTTCAGATTTCACATTAGTATGTACAAAAATAAGGCTGACATACCAGGCCTGGTATGTCCAAGAACCGTGGGAAAATGGCTAGAATATCAGATGACTTGTCAGGGTCATGCAAAACCTTCTGACGGTAGATCAGAGTTAACCTCATCTTTTCCTTTACCACTGCCTCATCAGCGGTGTGCTTCATCAGGGCAATAGCTTCCTGACACTGACGTTCATCATTCAACCAGTTAGCCTCTTTCAAAGGATCTCTGTCAGCTCTTGGTCCACCTAAAATGATTGCAGATAATATGAGTGTTACATGGTAAAGTATTCACAAAACTACAGGCCAGGATGACCATACACGATCCTAAGTATGTACAGAGTCTTAAACATTTGCCTTACTTTGTTGTTTAGGTAAAGGATATTACAACAATTTGCATTTTGGAAAAATTAATCAAGAAAACAGGTCAAAATTCTAACAAATAAAACACAACAACATTGTTCATTGTTCAGTGTTCATTTGACGCCAAAATTATACGGGGGTCAAGCTAATACAAGCAGTGACCAACATCAAAAACTGCACCTGTTTGTGATTGCCGTGAGCGCTTAGGTCGTCCCTCCGATGCTTCTTTCTGCAGTGTTTTTATTCTCCAGGCCAGGTATCCACTTCCATCTTCTGCATTGTAATAATGCTCCTGTGGACATATCACAGACACATAGTAGTTATATATTACTGGACTAATGTTATGCATGCAACACTCATGGAACATGCAACACTCGTCTGAATCAAGACACTTGAGATAACGGCCACATACATAACCCAGTTTGCTCATGGGATCTGCCAGGTATGGGAAAAGGGAGATGATCCCTTTGGCATAGTCTTCTTTTATCCGTCGAGGAGGGCTTGTTCTACACACACACACACACACACACATTAGAATCCAGATCATAATAAACACATAGTACATCAATTCTACAAATTGCTTCTTTAACAGCCTACCCATGTTCATTTATCATATGTGCCACCAAGATCTTAACCATGTCACGTCTTCTGCCATCTGTCAAATATTTTGTGCGAGCATATTCATTCATCATCTTCTCGCCTCCTGGGCTTCCTTTTAAGATATCCTCAATCATCTGGAGAGGCAGGTTGTGGTTAATGGGTAATATAAAAGGAACATATAGGCAATTAAGAAATGGAAAACAAATGTAATTCCAAATGTCTGTGCTAATCAAGCATCCCTTGAAAACCTACCCGGCTAAGACGATGGTCCTCAATTCGTTTTTCCTCATCTGGAGTTCTTGTCAATATCACAGTGTCATCAGACTCATATGTGACCTCAGCACCAGCAAGGGAGCCAGAACTGAAAGAATCTGTAGTACAAAACCATACCAATGGTCTAATATGTTAATACTACTTTGACAACATGCAGCCACTGTCAATAGACCCTATTTCTGCTGATGCAAAGAATACTGTTGGGAATTAATGTGAAAAAATATGCAAATTACCGTCAGTTTTATCTTCCAAAATTGCCTCTGGGATAACAATTTCCAGGACACCAAGATCAGGTTGCTTCAGCAAATATTCGAATGCTTCCTGATCAACTTCTGTCTTTGAGTCATCAAAGACTTTGATATCCATTGTAGGAAGATCAAATTTCCTGGCAACTAAAGAAGACAAACCATTAGTAACATAATACAAGCTATGGAAAATACATCAATAAAAGAACAAAACACCCCATAAAATAGGCTTAAATGCATCGTATTGCTATTAAACTATTTTGATATGGAAAATATAAAAATTCTCACCACATTCCAAAAACGCCTCAAATGTAAAGGGTGTTGGACAAATCACATATTTCTTGCTGTCTTTAAATCTTGCTTTGACAACATTGCTCTTTTCCATCCTAAATAACAACAAAATCAGAGAACAATTTAGAAACTCTACAAATGATAGGCCATTTTAACACAAACATTGAATTGGAATAATTAATGGCGCCAGCGCGCCACCTTACAGTTGCTCTTTTCTGAGTAAAGTACATGTGGGCAAGCATGGAATGGTGAACAAACTTAATGGCTAACGTTAGATAAGCTTCCCATGCAGTCAATTGACGCTTGTGCATTGCATTTAGACTAGTATAGTTCTAATGTGAACTTTCATGACAGTTTCAACCAGAAACTTCTAAAACTGAGGCTAGAATTATTTGAACTTGGCTCGCCCCAAAGGTGTGCGCCACGGTTAAAAAGCGACTAGCCTCATCAATTGAAAACATGTGGAGTGTGGAAAATGCTGATGTTAACACACACTGTACAGTGAACATTAAGTTAGTTCAAAGGTATCTTTGGTTAGTTGTCCATACATGCCTCATCAACGGGCAACTCATACATGAATGTTGCCCAGAAGTTAGCTAGGACGTTACTTAGTTAGCTTGCTAGCTGCTACGTTTGCCATGCGTGTTGGTCTGAAACACTGACGAATAGGGCTCATAACGGATGGCAACGTGATCTTAAGGCACGGTATTCTAATAATTTAGAATGAATAACTGCCATAACTTGCAAAACTGTAGTTTAATGCCAATACTTCATAACCAGCACATAATTAGGCTATCTTGTAGGGTATATCAAATCGGAGTTGGAAAATATTTTACGAAAATACAAGTTGGAAAATCTGTTACGAAAATACAAATTCAACAGATATGCATATTTACAACAAAATTGAAATATTACTTACTTTAACATTCAGTAGAAACGTCGACTTCCAGCGCCTTCTACTGTCTATGACTTCAGCTGCGGTGTCGGGAGGAGTAATGGCGGACAAACGAAACTTAACTTTTTAGAAAAGCTCCGCCTATTGATCACTCTGTATACAACCACTCTATAATTCTGCTCCCACTCAGACTCCAAATTTTACTCATCAAACTCAAAATAGTGCAAAAACGGCTCTTCTTGAGGAAAACATTTTTCACTCTGGGAAAATTGCTCAGCAATTTTTCCTGTGTACCATCCTCAAAGCCAAGGTGCTCTCGAGCGGTTTCACTCGACCTTAAAGTCTTTGCTGCGCGCATATTGTTCAGAGCTACAGCGAGATTGGGAAGAAGGCCTCCCGTGGTTGCTGTTAGCAGCACGGGAAGTGTCACAGGACAGTTTGGGTTTTAGCCCAAATGAATTGGTCTTTGCACACAAGGTTCGCGGTCCATTGTCCGTGTTAAAAGATGGCTTGCAGGAGTCAGATCCGCCGGTTAATCTTATTGATTACGTGCATGGGTTCCGCCGCAGGTTATTCTTGGCCGGGCGGTGCGCAAAGAAGAACATGGCTAAAGCTCAGACTCGCATGAAGGAGATTTTTGATCGACGCGCAGAGAGTAGACTGTTTAGTCCGGGGGATCAGGTATTGGCGTTGTTGCCAATCCCTGGCTCACCGTTTCGTGCAAAATTTTCTGGCCCGTATGATATTGTTCGCCAAGTCACGGAACAAGACTATGTAATAGCAACACCAAATCGTAGGAAGTCTTCTCAGCTTTGTCACGTCAATTTGTTAAAACCATATTATTCTCCATCGTCCAGGAGTGACGTGACTGGGGATAACGTGGGCTCTGCTGCGCTGGCAGTCGGGGGTGCAGTGTCGTCTTCTCCTATGGTGGCAGCTGATGGGGAGGATGAAGGTGCCCCTGATGACTGTGTTATTGCCACGACTAAAAAATTCAGAAATGTTAAACAATCTTGATGGCCTGTTGGGTCATATGTCTGAGAAGCAGAGGGATGAGCTAAAATCATTGATTTTATCTTTTTCGTCTTTATTTTCCGATGTTCCAACATGCACCAATGTGATGGAGCACGACATAGACATCGGGGATGCTGCGCCAATTAGGCAGCGTTTCTACCGCGTCCCACCAGAAAAACAGAAAGTTCTGGAGACTGAGGTCCAGTATTTGATCGATAATGGGCTGGCAAAACCGTCGTACTCCAGTTGGGCGTCACCGTGCTTGCTGGTAGCAAAACCCGACAACACCTTTAGATTCTGCACTGATTACCGGAAGGTCAATACGGTAACTAAGCCTGACTCCTTTCCACTTCCTCGGTTAGAGGACTGTATAGACCGTGTGGGGGCTGCGAAGTACGTTACAAAATTAGATCTTCTTAAAGGGTATTATCAGATCCCGCTAACAGCGCGCGCACAGGAGGTATCTGCTTTTGTCACTCCGTCTGGCTTATACACATATAATGTGATGAGTTTTGGTTTGCGTAATGCGCCCTCTAGCTTCCAGCGTCTTATGAATTATGTAACGTCTGGGCTGGAGGGGTGTGCAGTTTATCTGGACGATGTCGTGACAGTGGGTGATACCTGGGCCTTACATTTGTCAAGATTGGCGGCGTTGTTTGAGAGGCTCCAGGCAGCTAACCTAACAGTCAATTTAGCTAAATGTGAATTTGCGAAGGCTACAGTGACCTATCTGGGGAAGGTGGTAGGACAAGGAGAGGTACGGCCAGTGCGGGCCAAGGTGATGGCAATAGACAATTTTCCACCGCCTGTAACAAAAAAGGAGTTGATGCGCTTCTTAGGCATGGTGGGATATTATCGAAGTTTCTGTTTTAATTTTTCGACAGTGGTTGCACCCCTCACAAATTTGTTAAAAGGGAAAGCTCAGTTTGTCTGGACTGATGAGTGCCAAGGGGCTTTTGATAATGTAAAATTGTTGCTTAGCACTGCACCGGTCCTGGCGGCTCCCCGGCTTGACCGTCCGTTTAAAATCCAGGTGGATGCCAGCCAGGTCGGGGCTGGCGCAGTGCTTTTACAAACAGATGATCAGGAAGTCGATCGTCCAGTGTCTTATTTTTCAAAAAAATTCAATCAACATCAGTTGAATTACTCAACGATTGAAAAAGAGGCGCTGGCCCTTGTGTGGGCTCTGCAGCACTTTAATGTGTATGTAGGTGGAGGGGTTGTTCCTGTGGTTGTCTTTTCGGATCACAATCCATTGACTTTTCTGCACCAATTACAGAATCCAAATCAGCGCCTGATGCGTTGGGCGTTGTTTTTACAACCCTACAATCTACAAATTCGCCACATTAAGGGCGTGGACAATGTAATGGCGGATGCGTTGTCTCGCGCCCCGAATGGGGTGGGATAAGTGGTTGTGTGCATACCTTCACAAATTTCTCTCTCCTGTCTCTATGCCCCTGTCCCTCTTAGATTACTTTTCCAGGGCCCGGAATTGCTGTGGGTCAGGAGGTTGGGTGACTGGTGAGCGTGAGGAGTGGTGAGAGTGTGTGTGTGTATAGGGGGGGTTACTAGTTGACCCGGTAGGAGTGTGGATGTAACTGGTGTTGGTTGAGGGGATTGGTAGTGCTTATGTGTTTTGGGTTTTGTTATTTTTTAGTGCCATAAGTGCAGAATCCCACTTAGGTGGGCTTCTGTCTTAAGGGGGGGGATGTGACGACCCCGGTGAGTCGTTGACTCCACCCTTGCTTTGACTCCACCCGGGCTGTTTGGTTTGCCTGTCCTCTCTCTCCCTTAATAGGTGATGCAGTTCAGGTGTGCCTGATTGGCAGCAGGATAAAAGCCCTGCATTCGCAACAGTCAGGCGCTCCCTCCTCCTGGCGTGTTGGTTTTCTTTGTCCTTTGTTTGGTTACACATAGACTGACTTTGCATGACACTTTTTGGTTACTTACATTTAACTGATTTACACCACACTTCTTTATCTTTATTCAATTTAATTCTCTGTAAAATTATCTTCTTACTTTAATAAATTCTTTATTATTGTGAAACGGCGTGGTCTCCCCCATTTCATGTTTCATGCTAGAGCCAGCATGTGACATATGGGGGCTCGTCCGGGATCTTTTTTCCAAAATTTGGTAAGGTAACTTAATTGTCCATTATTTTGTATGAGGTAGTAGTTAAAAAAATAAATAAAATAAGTATGCTTTGTTTTGACTTGGCTATATAGTTGAATTGGCTTTTGGATTGTACTGACGGGAAGAAATTGCCTGTGCAGTAAAATTATCAGAAAATGGGGTGACCCACGCTAAATTTGTATTTGGTAAATGATAATTTAGTGTTTTGGTGTTCATTGAGATTTCGTTGTTAATTTGGTTTGATAGAGGTTTGCTTTGTTTGATTTTGCCGAGGAGGAGGAGTGCCATTTGGGAGACTACCTGCAGTTTTTGACGTTTGTGATGCAGGTAGGCGAATTGGGTGCAGGTGTAGTGGTAACTGTGGGGGGTGGTAGGTTAGATCCTACCGGAGCACACGTGAACCCTCGCTAGGAATAGAGCGCTTACCGCTGTTTGTTGTTTTGCCTTTTTTATTTTTGTGTTTGTTATTTTTGGTGTGTCGAACGCGCTG
The DNA here is from genome assembly GCF_964030765.1 of Micromesistius poutassou. Taxonomy (NCBI): domain Eukaryota; kingdom Metazoa; phylum Chordata; class Actinopteri; order Gadiformes; family Gadidae; genus Micromesistius; species Micromesistius poutassou. Next base: position 14,533,076 of record NC_140272.1, read on the forward strand.
GGGTTGCTTGCAACTCAATTGCATGAGGGCACACTGAAGACCAGCTAGGAAAGAGATAGGGCCTTGGTCTGAAGTTAGATGCGGGGCTGCTCTAGCCTGGGGGGGAAAATGGGTTGGTACACCTGTATTCAATTTGCCGGCTGCTCTATACACTGTCGCGTAATAGCCGTCATCTTATTGTTCTCCCAACATTGAAAAAGAATTGTCACAATATCCATCTGAGCGTTTGTTAGTCAACAACATTCGTAGTATAAAATGGATTTGGATAAATTTTATGCGTCTCCATCTGAGTCACTGTTTGATAAGTTCACGAAAGAACAATTAAGGAAAGTGGCTGAACATTATCAATTGACTGATCTGCCGAGAGATCTTAAAAAAGAGGTCTTAAAAAATCGGGTTAGATCTATCTTAGTAGAGAGGTCCATTATAGAGGTAATTCCAACTGTGACCAATCCAAATGGCTCAGATGAAGTGTTCAGTTCTGATAGAAATGCGATTAGTTTTGAGCAACAAATGCAGCTTTTAAAATTACAGATGGAGCAAAAGCGGTTTGAGGCAGAAGAACGTGAGAAAGATCGCGTAGGCCTAATGGAACTAAAACGACTTGATCATGAAAGTGTTTTAGAACAGAAGCGTTTAGATACAGAGCTACAAATAGAAAAAATGAAACGACAGGAAAGACAGGAAGAAAGAGAAAGTGAGCTGCAGAGAGAAAGGTTAAGATTGGTGGCAGAGGGAAAGATGCGGGGTACTGTTAATGAGGATTCTGCTTCTGGCATAGGGGGAAACATCTCAAGTATGATAAAGTTTTTACCCAAATTTAATGACCGAGACCCTGACATTTTTTTCTCTCTATTTGAGGGCATTGCGGAAGAGCGAAATTGGAGTGATCTGGAGCGCACCTTGCTTCTCCAAACAGTTCTTTCGGGGCGCGCTCAGGATGCCTACGTTGCGTTATCAGTGACCGAGCGAAAATCATACCAGTCCGTTAAAAACGCTGTGTTGAGGGTTTATGAACAAGTGCCAGAGTTTTACAGGCAGCGATTTAGAAACTGGAGAAAAGCTGACAGACAAACATACTCTGAGGTTGCCAGAGATCTTGTTAGTTATTTTGTTCGCTGGTGTTCCGCTGTTAATGTAAAAACATTTGAACAATTAGGTGATTTGGTAGTCTTGGAGCAGTTCAAGAACATTGTCCCAGAACATCTTGCTACTTTTATAAATGAGCACAAGGTTAAAACGGCCGCAGAGGCTGCCATTCTCTCGGACGAATATGCGTTGACTCATAAAGGTAAAAGTAGGGACTCTGTCCAGAACAGGCATGTCAATCACACTCGAGATGACCGTCGGACAAATTGGTACAATAGTGGGCCTGCGGCTAAACAAGATTTCTCAAATCGAAATAGAACTGACCTTGAGAAGTGTAATTATTGCCTTGAACATGGTCACTGGAAAATAAATTGTCCGTCGCTTTTGAGTAAAAATAGAAATAAGTCCAACTTCAACAAACCGAACTCCGCGAAGGGGCAGGGCTGCGCGGCACCTGTCTACCAGTTTAACCGTAGGATTTCTCAGGTGAACAGAGACCAACCAGAGGGCACGGCTTCTGAAGGAGGTAAAGGCTGTGAGGTGCCTGACCGTCCCGTAGAAGGGCCGTGTTTGTCGGAGTCTGCTGTGGGGTACGTGGGTGAAGGCTATGACCCATTTATTACGGATGGTTTTATTTCATGTGTGGGTAGCTTTGATAAAAAGCCAGTGAAGATTCTGCGGGACACGGGTGCTACCGAAACCTTTGTGTTAGAGTCCGTCTTGCCATTCTCGGCTCAGACAAGCACTGGGACTGGTGTTCTAATTAGAGGAATGGGAATGCATACTATGTCTGTTCCCCTCCACAAGATCGAACTTAGTTCGGAGCTTGTGCAGGGTGAAGTAATTGTAGGCGTGCGCCCTGCGTTGCCGGTACCAGGAGTGCATGTCATTTTGGGGAACGTATTGGCAAGGGATCGTGTCTGGCCGAGTGGGCCAGCATTACCGGTAGTGACAGCTGCACCGACCAGGTCTGTTGAACAAGACGAGTGCGCGACAGAATTTCCTGAAGTGTTCACTGCTTGCGCGGTGACACGGGCAAACAGTCGTGCACAGGCCGTGGATGGTGCAAGTGAAAAAAAACGTGTATGTCCACAAATACCAAATTTGCCATCAGCTTTAGATCGTGATGAGTTTATTCGGGCTCAGGAAGAGGATGATGGGTTAACAGAATTACGGGATGGGGCTTTGACAGGGGAAAAGCTGAAAAGCGCAGACAGCGGATATTTTAAGCATGATGGGTTGCTTGTGCGTAAATTCGTGTCGTTTAAGGATGATCTAATTGAAACTTTATTGCAAATTGTTGTGCCAATGAAATACAGGGAACAAGTGTTGCAGACAGCACATGGGGAGGGGGCTGGGCACTTCGGGGTGAGTAAGACTTATGATCGGCTACTACAGCATTTCTATTGGCCTCGATTGAAGCGTGACGTGGCAGCGTTTGTCAAAACATGTCATACTTGTCAAATAGTTGGTAAGCCGAATCAGTCTATCAAGCCAGCGCCCCTACATCCAATTCCAGCAGTGGGTCAGCCATTCGAACGTCTATTGATAGATTGTGTTGGTCCACTGCCTCCATCGAAGTCTGGTTCAATGCATTTGTTGACCGTAATGTGCCAAACAACGAGATATCCGGCGGCCTTTCCGATGAGGAGTATTAATACGAAGTCCATTGTAAAAGCTCTTTCTCAATTTATTTCAGTATTTGGTATTCCCCAAGTAATCCAATCAGATCGTGGCAGCAATTTCACCTCGAAAATGTTTGCGGAGGTTTTGACACAGCTTCGAGTGAAGCATAAAACGAGTAGCGCATACCATCCTCAAAGCCAAGGTGCTCTCGAGCGGTTTCACTCGACCTTAAAGTCTTTGCTGCGCGCATATTGTTCAGAGCTACAGCGAGATTGGGAAGAAGGCCTCCCGTGGTTGCTGTTAGCAGCACGGGAAGTGTCACAGGACAGTTTGGGTTTTAGCCCAAATGAATTGGTCTTTGCACACAAGGTTCGCGGTCCATTGTCCGTGTTAAAAGATGGCTTGCAGGAGTCAGATCCGCCGGTTAATCTTATTGATTACGTGCATGGGTTCCGCCGCAGGTTATTCTTGGCCGGGCGGTGCGCAAAGAAGAACATGGCTAAAGCTCAGACTCGCATGAAGGAGATTTTTGATCGACGCGCAGAGAGTAGACTGTTTAGTCCGGGGGATCAGGTATTGGCGTTGTTGCCAATCCCTGGCTCACCGTTTCGTGCAAAATTTTCTGGCCCGTATGATATTGTTCGCCAAGTCACGGAACAAGACTATGTAATAGCAACACCAAATCGTAGGAAGTCTTCTCAGCTTTGTCACGTCAATTTGTTAAAACCATATTATTCTCCATCGTCCAGGAGTGACGTGACTGGGGATAACGTGGGCTCTGCTGCGCTGGCAGTCGGGGGTGCAGTGTCGTCTTCTCCTATGGTGGCAGCTGATGGGGAGGATGAAGGTGCCCCTGATGACTGTGTTATTGCCACGACTAAAAAATTCAGAAATGTTAAACAATCTTGATGGCCTGTTGGGTCATATGTCTGAGAAGCAGAGGGATGAGCTAAAATCATTGATTTTATCTTTTTCGTCTTTATTTTCCGATGTTCCAACATGCACCAATGTGATGGAGCACGACATAGACATCGGGGATGCTGCGCCAATTAGGCAGCGTTTCTACCGCGTCCCACCAGAAAAACAGAAAGTTCTGGAGACTGAGGTCCAGTATTTGATCGATAATGGGCTGGCAAAACCGTCGTACTCCAGTTGGGCGTCACCGTGCTTGCTGGTAGCAAAACCCGACAACACCTTTAGATTCTGCACTGATTACCGGAAGGTCAATACGGTAACTAAGCCTGACTCCTTTCCACTTCCTCGGTTAGAGGACTGTATAGACCGTGTGGGGGCTGCGAAGTACGTTACAAAATTAGATCTTCTTAAAGGGTATTATCAGATCCCGCTAACAGCGCGCGCACAGGAGGTATCTGCTTTTGTCACTCCGTCTGGCTTATACACATATAATGTGATGAGTTTTGGTTTGCGTAATGCGCCCTCTAGCTTCCAGCGTCTTATGAATTATGTAACGTCTGGGCTGGAGGGGTGTGCAGTTTATCTGGACGATGTCGTGACAGTGGGTGATACCTGGGCCTTACATTTGTCAAGATTGGCGGCGTTGTTTGAGAGGCTCCAGGCAGCTAACCTAACAGTCAATTTAGCTAAATGTGAATTTGCGAAGGCTACAGTGACCTATCTGGGGAAGGTGGTAGGACAAGGAGAGGTACGGCCAGTGCGGGCCAAGGTGATGGCAATAGACAATTTTCCACCGCCTGTAACAAAAAAGGAGTTGATGCGCTTCTTAGGCATGGTGGGATATTATCGAAGTTTCTGTTTTAATTTTTCGACAGTGGTTGCACCCCTCACAAATTTGTTAAAAGGGAAAGCTCAGTTTGTCTGGACTGATGAGTGCCAAGGGGCTTTTGATAATGTAAAATTGTTGCTTAGCACTGCACCGGTCCTGGCGGCTCCCCGGCTTGACCGTCCGTTTAAAATCCAGGTGGATGCCAGCCAGGTCGGGGCTGGCGCAGTGCTTTTACAAACAGATGATCAGGAAGTCGATCGTCCAGTGTCTTATTTTTCAAAAAAATTCAATCAACATCAGTTGAATTACTCAACGATTGAAAAAGAGGCGCTGGCCCTTGTGTGGGCTCTGCAGCACTTTAATGTGTATGTAGGTGGAGGGGTTGTTCCTGTGGTTGTCTTTTCGGATCACAATCCATTGACTTTTCTGCACCAATTACAGAATCCAAATCAGCGCCTGATGCGTTGGGCGTTGTTTTTACAACCCTACAATCTACAAATTCGCCACATTAAGGGCGTGGACAATGTAATGGCGGATGCGTTGTCTCGCGCCCCGAATGGGGTGGGATAAGTGGTTGTGTGCATACCTTCACAAATTTCTCTCTCCTGTCTCTATGCCCCTGTCCCTCTTAGATTACTTTTCCAGGGCCCGGAATTGCTGTGGGTCAGGAGGTTGGGTGACTGGTGAGCGTGAGGAGTGGTGAGAGTGTGTGTGTGTATAGGGGGGGTTACTAGTTGACCCGGTAGGAGTGTGGATGTAACTGGTGTTGGTTGAGGGGATTGGTAGTGCTTATGTGTTTTGGGTTTTGTTATTTTTTAGTGCCATAAGTGCAGAATCCCACTTAGGTGGGCTTCTGTCTTAAGGGGGGGGATGTGACGACCCCGGTGAGTCGTTGACTCCACCCTTGCTTTGACTCCACCCGGGCTGTTTGGTTTGCCTGTCCTCTCTCTCCCTTAATAGGTGATGCAGTTCAGGTGTGCCTGATTGGCAGCAGGATAAAAGCCCTGCATTCGCAACAGTCAGGCGCTCCCTCCTCCTGGCGTGTTGGTTTTCTTTGTCCTTTGTTTGGTTACACATAGACTGACTTTGCATGACACTTTTTGGTTACTTACATTTAACTGATTTACACCACACTTCTTTATCTTTATTCAATTTAATTCTCTGTAAAATTATCTTCTTACTTTAATAAATTCTTTATTATTGTGAAACGGCGTGGTCTCCCCCATTTCATGTTTCATGCTAGAGCCAGCATGTGACATATGGGGGCTCGTCCGGGATCTTTTTTCCAAAATTTGGTAAGGTAACTTAATTGTCCATTATTTTGTATGAGGTAGTAGTTAAAAAAATAAATAAAATAAGTATGCTTTGTTTTGACTTGGCTATATAGTTGAATTGGCTTTTGGATTGTACTGACGGGAAGAAATTGCCTGTGCAGTAAAATTATCAGAAAATGGGGTGACCCACGCTAAATTTGTATTTGGTAAATGATAATTTAGTGTTTTGGTGTTCATTGAGATTTCGTTGTTAATTTGGTTTGATAGAGGTTTGCTTTGTTTGATTTTGCCGAGGAGGAGGAGTGCCATTTGGGAGACTACCTGCAGTTTTTGACGTTTGTGATGCAGGTAGGCGAATTGGGTGCAGGTGTAGTGGTAACTGTGGGGGGTGGTAGGTTAGATCCTACCGGAGCACACGTGAACCCTCGCTAGGAATAGAGCGCTTACCGCTGTTTGTTGTTTTGCCTTTTTTATTTTTGTGTTTGTTATTTTTGGTGTGTCGAACGCGCTGGGGTTGCTTGCAACTCAATTGCATGAGGGCACACTGAAGACCAGCTAGGAAAGAGATAGGGCCTTGGTCTGAAGTTAGATGCGGGGCTGCTCTAGCCTGGGGGGGAAAATGGGTTGGTACACCTGTATTCAATTTGCCGGCTGCTCTATACACTGTCGCGTAATAGCCGTCATCTTATTGTTCTCCCAACATTGAAAAAGAATTGTCACAATATCCATCTGAGCGTTTGTTAGTCAACAACATTCGTAGTATAAAATGGATTTGGATAAATTTTATGCGTCTCCATCTGAGTCACTGTTTGATAAGTTCACGAAAGAACAATTAAGGAAAGTGGCTGAACATTATCAATTGACTGATCTGCCGAGAGATCTTAAAAAAGAGGTCTTAAAAAATCGGGTTAGATCTATCTTAGTAGAGAGGTCCATTATAGAGGTAATTCCAACTGTGACCAATCCAAATGGCTCAGATGAAGTGTTCAGTTCTGATAGAAATGCGATTAGTTTTGAGCAACAAATGCAGCTTTTAAAATTACAGATGGAGCAAAAGCGGTTTGAGGCAGAAGAACGTGAGAAAGATCGCGTAGGCCTAATGGAACTAAAACGACTTGATCATGAAAGTGTTTTAGAACAGAAGCGTTTAGATACAGAGCTACAAATAGAAAAAATGAAACGACAGGAAAGACAGGAAGAAAGAGAAAGTGAGCTGCAGAGAGAAAGGTTAAGATTGGTGGCAGAGGGAAAGATGCGGGGTACTGTTAATGAGGATTCTGCTTCTGGCATAGGGGGAAACATCTCAAGTATGATAAAGTTTTTACCCAAATTTAATGACCGAGACCCTGACATTTTTTTCTCTCTATTTGAGGGCATTGCGGAAGAGCGAAATTGGAGTGATCTGGAGCGCACCTTGCTTCTCCAAACAGTTCTTTCGGGGCGCGCTCAGGATGCCTACGTTGCGTTATCAGTGACCGAGCGAAAATCATACCAGTCCGTTAAAAACGCTGTGTTGAGGGTTTATGAACAAGTGCCAGAGTTTTACAGGCAGCGATTTAGAAACTGGAGAAAAGCTGACAGACAAACATACTCTGAGGTTGCCAGAGATCTTGTTAGTTATTTTGTTCGCTGGTGTTCCGCTGTTAATGTAAAAACATTTGAACAATTAGGTGATTTGGTAGTCTTGGAGCAGTTCAAGAACATTGTCCCAGAACATCTTGCTACTTTTATAAATGAGCACAAGGTTAAAACGGCCGCAGAGGCTGCCATTCTCTCGGACGAATATGCGTTGACTCATAAAGGTAAAAGTAGGGACTCTGTCCAGAACAGGCATGTCAATCACACTCGAGATGACCGTCGGACAAATTGGTACAATAGTGGGCCTGCGGCTAAACAAGATTTCTCAAATCGAAATAGAACTGACCTTGAGAAGTGTAATTATTGCCTTGAACATGGTCACTGGAAAATAAATTGTCCGTCGCTTTTGAGTAAAAATAGAAATAAGTCCAACTTCAACAAACCGAACTCCGCGAAGGGGCAGGGCTGCGCGGCACCTGTCTACCAGTTTAACCGTAGGATTTCTCAGGTGAACAGAGACCAACCAGAGGGCACGGCTTCTGAAGGAGGTAAAGGCTGTGAGGTGCCTGACCGTCCCGTAGAAGGGCCGTGTTTGTCGGAGTCTGCTGTGGGGTACGTGGGTGAAGGCTATGACCCATTTATTACGGATGGTTTTATTTCATGTGTGGGTAGCTTTGATAAAAAGCCAGTGAAGATTCTGCGGGACACGGGTGCTACCGAAACCTTTGTGTTAGAGTCCGTCTTGCCATTCTCGGCTCAGACAAGCACTGGGACTGGTGTTCTAATTAGAGGAATGGGAATGCATACTATGTCTGTTCCCCTCCACAAGATCGAACTTAGTTCGGAGCTTGTGCAGGGTGAAGTAATTGTAGGCGTGCGCCCTGCGTTGCCGGTACCAGGAGTGCATGTCATTTTGGGGAACGTATTGGCAAGGGATCGTGTCTGGCCGAGTGGGCCAGCATTACCGGTAGTGACAGCTGCACCGACCAGGTCTGTTGAACAAGACGAGTGCGCGACAGAATTTCCTGAAGTGTTCACTGCTTGCGCGGTGACACGGGCAAACAGTCGTGCACAGGCCGTGGATGGTGCAAGTGAAAAAAAACGTGTATGTCCACAAATACCAAATTTGCCATCAGCTTTAGATCGTGATGAGTTTATTCGGGCTCAGGAAGAGGATGATGGGTTAACAGAATTACGGGATGGGGCTTTGACAGGGGAAAAGCTGAAAAGCGCAGACAGCGGATATTTTAAGCATGATGGGTTGCTTGTGCGTAAATTCGTGTCGTTTAAGGATGATCTAATTGAAACTTTATTGCAAATTGTTGTGCCAATGAAATACAGGGAACAAGTGTTGCAGACAGCACATGGGGAGGGGGCTGGGCACTTCGGGGTGAGTAAGACTTATGATCGGCTACTACAGCATTTCTATTGGCCTCGATTGAAGCGTGACGTGGCAGCGTTTGTCAAAACATGTCATACTTGTCAAATAGTTGGTAAGCCGAATCAGTCTATCAAGCCAGCGCCCCTACATCCAATTCCAGCAGTGGGTCAGCCATTCGAACGTCTATTGATAGATTGTGTTGGTCCACTGCCTCCATCGAAGTCTGGTTCAATGCATTTGTTGACCGTAATGTGCCAAACAACGAGATATCCGGCGGCCTTTCCGATGAGGAGTATTAATACGAAGTCCATTGTAAAAGCTCTTTCTCAATTTATTTCAGTATTTGGTATTCCCCAAGTAATCCAATCAGATCGTGGCAGCAATTTCACCTCGAAAATGTTTGCGGAGGTTTTGACACAGCTTCGAGTGAAGCATAAAACGAGTAGCGCATACCATCCTCAAAGCCAAGGTGCTCTCGAGCGGTTTCACTCGACCTTAAAGTCTTTGCTGCGCGCATATTGTTCAGAGCTACAGCGAGATTGGGAAGAAGGCCTCCCGTGGTTGCTGTTAGCAGCACGGGAAGTGTCACAGGACAGTTTGGGTTTTAGCCCAAATGAATTGGTCTTTGCACACAAGGTTCGCGGTCCATTGTCCGTGTTAAAAGATGGCTTGCAGGAGTCAGATCCGCCGGTTAATCTTATTGATTACGTGCATGGGTTCCGCCGCAGGTTATTCTTGGCCGGGCGGTGCGCAAAGAAGAACATGGCTAAAGCTCAGACTCGCATGAAGGAGATTTTTGATCGACGCGCAGAGAGTAGACTGTTTAGTCCGGGGGATCAGGTATTGGCGTTGTTGCCAATCCCTGGCTCACCGTTTCGTGCAAAATTTTCTGGCCCGTATGATATTGTTCGCCAAGTCACGGAACAAGACTATGTAATAGCAACACCAAATCGTAGGAAGTCTTCTCAGCTTTGTCACGTCAATTTGTTAAAACCATATTATTCTCCATCGTCCAGGAGTGACGTGACTGGGGATAACGTGGGCTCTGCTGCGCTGGCAGTCGGGGGTGCAGTGTCGTCTTCTCCTATGGTGGCAGCTGATGGGGAGGATGAAGGTGCCCCTGATGACTGTGTGTTATTGCCACGACTAAAAAATTCAGAAATGTTAAACAATCTTGATGGCCTGTTGGGTCATATGTCTGAGAAGCAGAGGGATGAGCTAAAATCATTGATTTTATCTTTTTCGTCTTTATTTTCCGATGTTCCAACATGCACCAATGTGATGGAGCACGACATAGACATCGGGGATGCTGCGCCAATTAGGCAGCGTTTCTACCGCGTCCCACCAGAAAAACAGAAAGTTCTGGAGACTGAGGTCCAGTATTTGATCGATAATGGGCTGGCAAAACCGTCGTACTCCAGTTGGGCGTCACCGTGCTTGCTGGTAGCAAAACCCGACAACACCTTTAGATTCTGCACTGATTACCGGAAGGTCAATACGGTAACTAAGCCTGACTCCTTTCCACTTCCTCGGTTAGAGGACTGTATAGACCGTGTGGGGGCTGCGAAGTACGTTACAAAATTAGATCTTCTTAAAGGGTATTATCAGATCCCGCTAACAGCGCGCGCACAGGAGGTATCTGCTTTTGTCACTCCGTCTGGCTTATACACATATAATGTGATGAGTTTTGGTTTGCGTAATGCGCCCTCTAGCTTCCAGCGTCTTATGAATTATGTAACGTCTGGGCTGGAGGGGTGTGCAGTTTATCTGGACGATGTCGTGACAGTGGGTGATACCTGGGCCTTACATTTGTCAAGATTGGCGGCGTTGTTTGAGAGGCTCCAGGCAGCTAACCTAACAGTCAATTTAGCTAAATGTGAATTTGCGAAGGCTACAGTGACCTATCTGGGGAAGGTGGTAGGACAAGGAGAGGTACGGCCAGTGCGGGCCAAGGTGATGGCAATAGACAATTTTCCACCGCCTGTAACAAAAAAGGAGTTGATGCGCTTCTTAGGCATGGTGGGATATTATCGAAGTTTCTGTTTTAATTTTTCGACAGTGGTTGCACCCCTCACAAATTTGTTAAAAGGGAAAGCTCAGTTTGTCTGGACTGATGAGTGCCAAGGGGCTTTTGATAATGTAAAATTGTTGCTTAGCACTGCACCGGTCCTGGCGGCTCCCCGGCTTGACCGTCCGTTTAAAATCCAGGTGGATGCCAGCCAGGTCGGGGCTGGCGCAGTGCTTTTACAAACAGATGATCAGGAAGTCGATCGTCCAGTGTCTTATTTTTCAAAAAAATTCAATCAACATCAGTTGAATTACTCAACGATTGAAAAAGAGGCGCTGGCCCTTGTGTGGGCTCTGCAGCACTTTAATGTGTATGTAGGTGGAGGGGTTGTTCCTGTGGTTGTCTTTTCGGATCACAATCCATTGACTTTTCTGCACCAATTACAGAATCCAAATCAGCGCCTGATGCGTTGGGCGTTGTTTTTACAACCCTACAATCTACAAATTCGCCACATTAAGGGCGTGGACAATGTAATGGCGGATGCGTTGTCTCGCGCCCCGAATGGGGTGGGATAAGTGGTTGTGTGCATACCTTCACAAATTTCTCTCTCCTGTCTCTATGCCCCTGTCCCTCTTAGATTACTTTTCCAGGGCCCGGAATTGCTGTGGGTCAGGAGGTTGGGTGACTGGTGAGCGTGAGGAGTGGTGAGAGTGTGTGTGTGTATAGGGGGGGTTACTAGTTGACCCGGTAGGAGTGTGGATGTAACTGGTGTTGGTTGAGGGGATTGGTAGTGCTTATGTGTTTTGGGTTTTGTTATTTTTTAGTGCCATAAGTGCAGAATCCCACTTAGGTGGGCTTCTGTCTTAAGGGGGGGGATGTGACGACCCCGGTGAGTCGTTGACTCCACCCTTGCTTTGACTCCACCCGGGCTGTTTGGTTTGCCTGTCCTCTCTCTCCCTTAATAGGTGATGCAGTTCAGGTGTGCCTGATTGGCAGCAGGATAAAAGCCCTGCATTCGCAACAGTCAGGCGCTCCCTCCTCCTGGCGTGTTGGTTTTCTTTGTCCTTTGTTTGGTTACACATAGACTGACTTTGCATGACACTTTTTGGTTACTTACATTTAACTGATTTACACCACACTTCTTTATCTTTATTCAATTTAATTCTCTGTAAAATTATCTTCTTACTTTAATAAATTCTTTATTATTGTGAAACGGCGTGGTCTCCCCCATTTCATGTTTCATGCTAGAGCCAGCATGTGACATGTGATCTATTTATACATATATATACATACATACATACAGTACATATACTGTATTTATACATATATACATATACATACATACATACAGTACATATACTGTATTTATACATATACATACATACATACTGTATTTATATATATATATATATATATATATATATATATATATATATATATATATATATATATACACACATACACACACATACACATACACATACACATACACATACACATACACATACACACACACACACACACACACACACACACACACACTGTTCAACACACAGTGTGTATTCAGGCTCACTCGATCCCGCTACCCAAATGAAACAGATTTATTTAGTCCTCCGCGCACTTTCTAATATGAGGGAGCCCCGGCCTGTGGTCTATGAGAATTACAGCAGCTAACTGATAGGCACGCAGTTTAAATTAACATGGTCGATCAACCACATAATGGGCCACAATGAGACGCCATTCAGGCTGGAACTAAAGGATCCTTGATGTGGCAGCGAGATAAAACAGAAATCTAATCTTAATTAAGAACAAGTCCCATTCATTAGCGTTATTGCTACGCTTTCGCTGCTCGGCACAGCCACTGCAAGGGAAACACACACACACACGCACACACAAAAACACACACACACACACACACGCACCTCCTCCACATGGTCCTCTTGTACTGTTTGCCTCCTGATTGGCTTCCATTTGTAGTTTCAAGCAGCGCAGCGTTTTTCTAATGTTAAATTCATTATTTTTTGCGGTGCTTTATCTTGGTGTTTTAGAACCGTTAGGAAATAGTAGTGTATAATAGTGTACAATAGTGCTTTTTGTGCAGAGACAAATAGACAATATTCTTGGTTGACTTTACTTTTGAAAGTCGTTCCATTTAAATTTTCTTTGCTATTGTTGAAATACAAAACCTATGGATTCACACAAGTTTTTTTTGCATTTCAGTGTCAACTTCACAGGACTGCCCCTGAAAGAGTTGCAATGCTTTGTGGTTCAAAGAGCTTCACAGACAAGAAAAAAAGTATTTTGAAGAATGAAAATATGATGCCATGGTCCCTCTGGTATTCAAACAATAGTTTGAATACTGGTAGTTTGAATACCACTGCAAAAGTGCTGTCTAGGGAAATCGAGGTATACTTTGGGGGGGGAGTTCAGTAAAAATAAATACATGAATGAAAGGATTTGCAAAGGTATCATAATGCAGGAATTCATCAGAAATGTTCCCTGTCATCCCATGCCACAAAAGCACAAGTGGTTTGATTTGAAGTTGGCTGTAAAGTTTTCAAGTCATATGAATGAGGCCTCATTTACTATAAACTGAGGGTTATATTTTCAGATACACACACACACACACACACACACACACACACACGTGTATATGCATAGCACAGACATGGTTGCAGCTCTCCTCATATAAACATATGCATGCATACCCACACACACATGACACACGCGCAAAGTGGTGGAGAGAAATAAACTGGAGAGGAGTGATTGAGTGAGAGTGTGAGAGTGTGAGAGAGAGAGAGAGAGAGAGAGAGAGAGAAAATAAAAAGGTACCAAGACTGTGCAGATCCTATAATGCAAATGTCAACACAGTCCCAACCTCCCCGAGACCCCCTGTCTACAACCCAGAGTAAAATCACATCGTATTCGCCAAATATTTGCCATAGCCATGGGCTTCCCTCTCTGCGAGTCTTTGGTGCTTGCTGCTGTTGTCGGTGTGTGTGTGTGTGTGTGTGTGTGTGTGTGTGTGTGTGTGTGTGTGTGTGTGTGTGTGTGTGTGTGAGAGAGATTGGTTCTATGTGAGACTGTGTGTGTGTGTGTGTGTGTGTGTGTGAGAGAGATTGGTTCTATGTGAGACTGTGTGTGTATGTGTCTGTGTGTGTATATGTGTGAATGCATATGTGTGAATGCATGTGTGTGTGTGCGCGTGTGTGTGCGTGTGCGTGCGTGCGTGCGTGCGTGCGTGCGTGTGTGTGCGTTTGACTGTGACTGTGTGACTTTGACCGTGTGTGTCAGACGTAACAAGGTGAGCAAACAGAGCCAGGCGGCTGGGGTGACCCTGGGTCAGGTGGGGTGTGAACGGTGCAACGCCGGGGCGACTGCTGATGACCAGACCCTGACCCCCGTGGATCTGTCACTCCCACTTCCACTCCGGGCACCCGGAGACACCAGCTCCTCTGCATGAGGACACATTCAGACTTGCTCCTCTGGGTCATAGTGTCTACTGGAGCAGTGGTCACGGACAGAACCTTGTTGAAGGTGTAGAATTTTGACTAAAATAAGATAACACCCAATTCATCAAATGTTTGTGATAGGACCCTTGGATATTCCCTTGTTGGTCAGTTTGGGAAGTGTGCAGTTTGGGAAGTGTTCTTCCTTCATACTCTAGTATTGGGCTAATGTTCTCTCTGGCAAGAGGTCCTAGATTATTGGTTGAGCTCTTCCTTCTAGCCATCGTGGCGCTAGATTGGACAGGAATCGGGGAGAAGATTGGTTCACCAAGTAATATCGGTTCCATGCAGGTGGTGGAGAGCATAGGATCGGGTCCAGACATGTGGTGTGAGGGTCCTGCTCTGGTGACTTGTTGAGGAAGTTCCTGTTCGTGTCTGCTTGTCTGTTTTGTTTGTCGCACAATGCAAAACATTTTGGGGCAGGTCACTGTCGCCTTGTGTAGAAAACGAAGAAAACAAAAAAAAAAAAAAAAAAAAGCAAGCAACATTGGTACTTGTTAAGCTTTGCACAACACCAGCCTACGCATAATATCCATTTTGGGACCAAACCACCTACACATAACATTGCCTTTTTTTTTTTTTTTTTCTGTACACAAAGGAGCTCTCACATCTTGTCATTTTTCTTTTGTCTATCTCTCGCTCTCTAGCTGTCGCTATTCCCTCGCTCTATTTTGTAACTTCCTTTGGCTGTGAAATTTCCACTCCCCCCCACCCTCTCTTCGCACCTGCCACCCCCTCATCTCCTCTTATTGTCAGTAATTCTCCAGCAGGGCTTAAACGCAGCCCAATGCGACGGCGGTAGACAGTAGCAGCAGGTAAGGGTGCACATCAACATATAAGGGGAGGGCCGACGATGGATGGGGCTGGGGCGGGTGGGGGGGGGGGATGCCGACCTATTAATTAGCCAGCGCTTTTGAGGAGCTTTGATCCCGTATGGGTCCTCGTCTTCCGGAAAGGCTTTCTGCCCTTTTGAATGCAGCAGCTGCGACCAAGAGAGGGAGAGAGAGAGGGAGAGAGAGAATAGAGAGAATAGAGAGAGGAAACAGAAAAACTGAGTCTGCTTTCTAGTGAGCCGGAGACCCTCAGGCTGTGTGGCTCCCGCTTACCTCACCCCCAGCTGAGGGGGCTGCCCCTGCAATCATGTGCTGTGGCTCCAGGCTTTGTAGGGAAAGAGAGAGTGAGAGGAACTAGCAGGCAGAGAGAATTCTTGGAAGACAACTTAAAAAAAGAAAGATAATTAAAGGTAGTGTCCAATTATCTCATGTCTTCCAGCATGTCGCCGGGCAACAAGTTGTTAAATAAAATAAACAAAATGAATAAACTTAAACTTGTTATTTTGTGTTTGGTTGGTTGGTGTCCGTATTCTGGCGGCCATCCAATGATCCCTGGACCACCAGAGTCTCTCTCTCTCTCTCTCTCTCTCTCTCTCTCTCTCTCTCTCTCTCTCTCTCTCTCTCTCTCTCTCTCTCTCTCTCTCTCTCTCTCTCTCTCTCTCTCTCTCTCTCTCTCTCTCTCTCTCTCTCTCTCTCTCTCTCTCTCTCTCTCTCTCTCTCTCTCTCCAAAGGTATGGTTGTCACCAGGGCAACAGCATGATAATGCTCTGTGCCTGTATCAAGTAGATGGACGTAGTCTTAACAACGGCCCGGTTTATTATTAGGCTTGACAACACCTGTATCACAAACCAATCAGTTTGGAGTAGCATTTGTAAAGGGTTAGGTATTGAATTTATTTATCAATATTCATATTATTATTATACACTCAGGACCCTTAAAGGCATGCCAATGAATAAAAGGACATCCATTTTATTACAATTTTTTGCCAGTCTATTCATCAAAAACACATTGTTGGCAACACACAAAAAAAAAAGGCTGAAGCGTGGCATTAGCAAATCCCTCCAGCCCTCCGGGGATATAATTTATCAGTGGATGACATTGAGGTTGAAAGTGTGGAAATGGAGATGGAGGTGGCCTCGTCCCCCCCACCCCCGTGATTGTGACTAGATCTGAAGAGGCCTTTACCTGTGCATGAATCTGACTGGGGTTTTAAAAGAGGGCCCCATTGTCCACGGAGCAGCCGCACGCAGGTTCTGCTCTGGCAGTGCTTCTATGCTCGCCACGTCTGCTTCATTATGACACACAGCCAGGAGCCCGACACAATGCGTGTGGTGCTCTTTGAATGCAACATGTCTGATTGTGTGTGCGTGTGGCTGAGGGAAAACACTGTTGGGAGATAATTGTGCTGCTTCCAATAGGCTGTGCTCGCTGTAAAACTGAAGCAGATCCAAAACAACTAAAAGTGTTTTCTGACAACTGCTGGCAGATATTTGCATCAGCGTTTGCATGGATGCATGTGTGTGCATGTACTTTTTTGTGAGTATAAGTGAGTTAAGTGGTGAGATATCTTTCGACACACGGTAGGTGCTTCTTTTTTTAGTTGTAAAATAGTTGCAAACTGTTGTTGTTATTGTTATGCAAGCATCAACAGTTTTCATGACCAAGATTCACCTTGTAGCTCCATGACCTCCTCTGTCCCGTTCCCATTGCTCAACTTCTTGAAAATATATTAATAAAAACCTTCACGCATATTTCCAATGCAAATTTAGCATGGCAAATTACATAGGATCAGAAATTTTGTTTTACTAGATGTTTATTAATCGGGGATAAACAACAGCAACCATAATTTACGTCACCTCATAGCCTAAAATAAAACAGCCAGGCAATTTGTTTTCTCTTATTTTGGACAAATATCTTCTCTTGCCTTTTCCTTTGATTATACTTAGCATAGAATAACAACGAGACTCCCTCTTCTTCATGCACACGCTCACCAAGTTGACGGCTGCTAGAGCCGCATGGCAATAATGATAGCATATAATTAGGGTTTCATATTTCCTTAGCCTACTTCATTATTGCAGCCCCTAAACCAGAAATCTGCATTTTGCATGTTTCTCAATATGAGAGAAACTCATTAAATGTACACAATAAGGATTACAGTTACGCAAGCCTAAGTGTATTGTTTGAGTGGGAACAGAACGGGAGCATGTAGCTCTTTCTGTTTCCCTTCAGCACACACCCTCTTCTGCCTCTGCCTTCCCTTCTGTAATTAGAAGCACATCCTATTAGCATCCCGATCCAACCGCTGGATGTATTCTTGGCTCGTGCTCATACCATGTTGTTTAATGCCCATCATGGACACTGAAGGAAATGCCAATTGTTTGTCATCTCCTATACATTTTTTCATGGCATTCATATTTCCTGACAGGGTCGTATTCGAACAAGGGGCTGGTGGTGGTGGTGGTGGCGGGGTTATAAAGAATGAATTTGTATGGAGGTGCACGGAGACACCACGCCCCGTAATTGTCTGAATGTGTAACATGAACTATGTATCCGTTGAATCCCCAGACAAGGTCAGCATTACTCTGCTGTTATTTGATTGCCCATATGCACACACACGCGTAACCAAATCAGCCGGGTACAGGAGGGGTTACTGTTTTCCCTCAAGATGGATGTGGGCTGAGGCAAAGCGTGTCCCACCGGAGGAAACATTTATTATCTTGAGCATTTCTTACAGATCGTTTCTCAAATTAAATAAGTAGGGTGTGGGGCTGGGGTGGTGGTGGTGGGGTTGGGGGTGGGGGAAGAAGAGGAAGAAAAAAACAAGAAATTGGGTGAAAGATTAATCAGAGAAAACTCTATTACTATGACAGAAATAAATTCAAGAGGAAGTTGTCACATGATGAATGGCTGAATGAAACGTATAAACCAAAAAATAAAAGCGTGAAAGTAAAAAGAAAAATGCATGGGAAATAAAACTAAATGTACCTGGTAGTCTGCAGAGTGGGTGTACCCCCCCACCTCCCCCTCCCCCCCCCCCTCCCCCTCATTCCGTGGACGTTACTTTCTCTTCATTTATTAACAGCTGTCCAGGACAGCGCCAGGACGTAAACAAGCACAGCTCTCCAGTGAGGGCACCTCATCTAATGGTTATGAAATGCATGATCAACAGCCTATAGCTCTCTCCTTCACACACACACACACACACACACACACACTAAGGAAAGGCCGCTCTTTCCATAGCCCCTCACTCACCACCATTTCAAGCAGCATCCTTCCTGCTACCATTCTCACAGCTAATAACCGCATGCACCGACGCACACATTCCACATTCACACACGCACACACACACACCTCTCTGTCACGCTAATGCTGGAGCATTTGGAGGAACAATGATAGACTTTTTTTGTTCAAACAACATAAAAGATGCTTTTAAAATATGACGGACCGTAAAATCAAGTCCATTAAAATTGGATATTATGTGTACATTTATAGCTGTTTTTTGTGTATAACTCTCTGCATTCTAACAAGGAGCTGCAATTTCAGAGTCGAATAAAATCAGCAAAATGCTGTTCAAGCAGTTATGTTATGTTGAGGTATATTTTATAATGACATGAATTGAAGCAAGAACACAGTCAGAGTCAAACTCTTTGCTCCAATGTGCTTTCACATGGTCTATAAAAACACTTCATGTTGCACAGGGATGAATGTTTCTTCCTCTTCTCCGTTTGATAGAAATTGATTTCTATATATATATATATATATATATATATATATATATAACCTTTACAGAAATATAAATGTAACCTTTATATAAATATAACCTTTACAGAAAAGGTTTGGGCCAATCATCAAGTAAAACAAAAACATACACTCTCTGAGAAAAAACTTTAATGCAGATATCTCATGTTTGCTGAGTCCGCCTGACCTGCAGGCAGCCCCACACTATCTGGTGTGGCAAAAGCTTCCCATTCATATTAAATATGTCTAGACTATACCATTGCAATGAACTTCATGTCTAGAACTGTGAAGTAAAAATGTTTCCTGGTTAAGGGCCGAGCCAAAGAGTGTAAGTAGTCTTGCTTTCGTTGTAATCCAAAAAATCATCTCATCACATCATCACAACATGCATAACGAATGACTTCAGCAGTCGGGTTAGTCCCCGCTTGATGTCAGAAGGAATCAAGACCTTGGCTGGAGGGCCCACAGTGGGGAAAGTTCTCCCACCGTGTCCCCCCCGGCCAGGTAGCACAAATCCAAGATGACATCTTTCACCAGGGGTATGGGGAGTGTCGAAGGGATGAGCCTGAGGAACTCGGAGAGAAAGTATTATTCATTCATGGGACTACATGTGAATCAATCTGAGAGGGAATACACATAGAGAGAGGAACGGTTTGTGAAATATAAAAAAAATGAAAAGTTCTGAGATATTGATTAGAACCTAAAAACGATTTATCCTCGGCAAAGTGAACTTTTACCATTGGTGGAAAAAACAAAAAGAAAAGAAAAAAAAGAAATGAAAACTAAATAATTTATCTTTTCAAACTCATCTCTGCCGCTTCAACTTTGTTTGTTGCGTCGTCCAGGCATGTCAAGTTATCCCTCGGCTGCAGGAGCAGACAGTTGTGAAGTGAGGCATGAAAAGAGGGGGGACATATCGATCACTCCTTCTCCACAGTCTAGGGGACCAGCGAGCCGTAAACATCCAATGTGTGGAGGATGAATGCCTTTTGACTGAGCATCATAGGTCACAAGGCAATGGCTGTCCAATTCCGTGTGTTAGAGGCCTGGGTGCTTTTTTAACGTCCCTGGCTGCATACTTAATCCATTTGAGTTTTGTTTTATGATTTGTCGTCCTGTCGTCCAATGAATTACGGAACGATATATATCCTGTTTTATGATCACATATCTCTAGCATGTTGTAACCTACATCACATGTTTGTTGTTTTACATTTGATTAAAAGAACACATAAAATTCTAGAATACCGTTCATTTTTTAACCAGGGTAACCAATTGCAACAGCTCTCGATATGAATAGATTTTCCAAATGATTTGTATGTTTAGGCAAGAAAAGCATCAAATAAACAATCTATCAGCATTTTTAATTTAACTTGTTTTATGTAGTCTATTGTTTATCTGATAGATAATTAATATTAATACAAACATTCATGATGCATCATCAAAGCCCAAATACATCACCAGCCCCTTAATGGTTTGTTTTCCTACAGGATAATTTTAAATGGGCCTCCTCCATATGAGTCTCTCATATGTATGGATGGGTAAACACCAGCAGGTCGGAACATCAAAGTAGAGAAATCATCAGTAGTGTGAGCATCAGACTGCTTTATCTGGCTCCTCCTGATTCAGGGAGAAGCAGTTGATGCAAAGCTGGGATTTGTCACCGGTAATTCTCATTCCGTGACCACAGACTTGGATGGGGACATATATTGACCTATAAACCAAAAGGGCTTTTTCCGCAAACTCAGCCCAATAGATCAATAATCAAACCCACAAATCACCTTCACTGCAGGCTTGACTTCAGCCCATGGAGTCCGTCAGTGCTACCACTCTCCTGCTGAAAACCCACCATACCCACGGGCACAGATCCCGGGGGGGACGAATCCCCTCCAACTTCTGGAAAACATGACGTTGTCCCCCCCAATAAAAATTATAAAAAACAATTATGTAACTTAAAATATATATAATAGAACACGACTCCACCTTTGAAATTATTCACAAACGGTTAGTTTATGTCAGTTAGTTTGTTTATGTCCCCTTTATGTTCTTGGCTGAGTGGTCTGAACCGTTGCATTTATGATTGCCATGTTGTACCACTGTGTCCCCAAACAGGACACGATTTAGCTGGGCAAAAGCCAAAAATGCACGTTTATTCCAAAATCAAACAAAGTCTTTTACAAAATAACCAAAAACCTGAGAGGAATTGACGGTCCTGTTCCTCCGGGTGGAATCCCTGTCACCCAAGAGGACCGGTCTCTCCTCATGCGTGCCACATGGCTGGGAGAGCCCTGAATGAGTGGAGAAGCAGGCTATTTAAGCCCTGTTTCTCCACCTGTTCCTCAGGTGCTCTGCATCTATTTAATTGGCCCCGGCTCCAATGCCCTCAATAGCGCCATCTGGGGATAGACTGCTTCCAGGGGTGCTGGGCCGGATCTGGGTTGCCACAATATTTTAAGCTACTATTAATGGCTGTGCATCTGTTACAGCAGATAAATTGATATACGTTGGCGATATTATTGATGTCCCCTCCAGAAAATACTATTTTGTGGAGGTGTAATGAGATCTGCACCCTTGACCAAACCAATGGACTGAGCTATACTGACCTCTGCCTGGGCCATCACATGGTTTTGCTGAAGAAATCCAAAGAACAGAAGAGCCAGATATAGGGACCTGCCTCCTTGCTTTCGATTTCCCACCCTTGCCGCAGGGCTGCACTGCAAAACAAACTGTGCCTTTGTACGTCGAAAACTATCAATATACAAAGAGTGATGTCATCTTTTATGAGTGAAAGTAAGTGGCGAGTTGACACGATTGTTCGCCTCTTGAGAATTGAAGCCCTGCGAGTTTGTTTGGACAGAGCAATCTGACAGACTGCATCCAGTGTCAGTTGAATCCCTTCACGGGATTATTTTGGCCGCTTTCCCAGCCGCGTGAAAAATGTTGATGGGCCGCTCATTAGATCACAAACTCGATAGCTCCACTGGAGCCTAGGGGTTAGGTCTAAGGATCTCGAAGGAATCTAGGAGGCATGGCCAACACAGGTCCGGGCGGCGGTTCCTTCCAAACTTTCATGACTCACATAAGCATCAGTGTCTTCTGGAAAGCCCACTGAATGGTTCCATGTTGAACACCGAATGTCTACGGCTTATCTCTAACTGCCCAAAGTTAGAGTCAAGCGGTTGGTCTTAAGAGTTTTAGGATACATATTCCACCTGCGTTTTTCTACTTCCAACATTTAGGATCAATCAGCATAAATTTTCATGTCCAAGACTTGAAATGGATGTCAATGTTTCTTACTCAAGAGCATCAGGTTAGGTTAATGACTTGACCCACATTTTGAAAGCCTTTGAAAAGCAAAACATAACACACAATAAACTGAATTGCAAATCACCAGTATTTTAACAATTCTGCATGTAATTATATGACTCAACATGACAGACTCGTCATAAATTATGCAGTAGCGGCAATTCGCTGTTCTGATTGCATTGGAAACTTAAATGATCTTGTGATCTGTGATTAAAAATGACTTTTAAAAAGCCTCATCAGTTCAGTATAAGGAGGTTAATGGCCTTAACTCTTAACTCTAAAGTCCAACTTTTAGTTTACATTAAAGCAAGCAGCATCTTGTGCTCCATGGTTTTTATTCATTATTGCCATTTGTTTGCATAACGGTTGAAGGTTATGCAAACAAATGGCAGTATGCTGTTTGTCTGAGCTTTTAAAAAATATATTTTGCTAAATAAATCCTCTGCTTTCAAGCTTTACATTTTCTGTGAAAATGAATAACAAAAACTTTTTGAACTTTTATTAGTGTCTAACAAGCCACTTAACCATGGCTTATTATTTTATCCCATTGTCAGTTTTCGTGTTTCACGTATAAATGCCTACAATGCAGTTCATTATCTGACTGACTTGTATTATCTATTTTAAATACAGTCACGTTTCAAAATCACATTGTATTTCATTAGTTGCTTAAGTTGCTAAACAAACCTAGCGTATGTCTTCCTACTGTGTTATGAGGACAATGAACCGATCCTATTGGAACCCATTGGCATATGATGGGTGTAATACATCCGCTATCTTCCCAGCCCACACCACCTTGACTGGAGAGGTTTTCTCCCGATGACCTCCCCACCTCCCAAGGATGTCTCTGCCATAATGTGAAACTGTCAAATCCCAGTGGCTGACTTCTCATTTCTGCCAAATCGAAAGTTGGGTCCAATTAAAATAAAAAGTTAAACTTTGATTAATTACTGTCGGTGAGCATCATGGGCGGGGGGTAAAATGCTGCTCGCAGAACGTCCATCACTTAGCCTTCAAATGGAAGTTTTCATTTCAAAGCCTTTTCACATTTTGTGTTCTCATCAGCGAAGGAGCTTGCCCCCTTATCCAGAAGAGCTGCTGGATATTAAATCTTTACTTGGAGCTTCCAATATCATTTTCGCTGAAGGGCCCGCACTGGAGAAACATAATGGCCCCTTGTCTCCTCTTCTCATTCAAGGATGAGCCTGATTATTCTCGTCTTTTCATCACACAAAAACCACTTCTCCTCGTTCTTCTCTTTTTTTCATCTATCTTTTTGCTTCTTTCCACAATTAACTAAGTGTGTCTATTTCAACAGGAGGTAATCTGGTCCTGGTTATGAATTCCAGGCAAAGATGGAATTACATTGATCACTCTCTCACACGTGGAGGCTCCAGGGCACATTTTCTGGAAAGGGCAGGCGGGCTAACTCTGACAGCCGAGCTTATACAGTAGGGCGAACCCTGTTAGTGGCTCCATTGATAATTTAAAGAGCTTGAGTCAAGTGTAAATGGCCCATAAAATGTACTCACTAATTGATGCAGTGTAAAGGGCATACGGCACTGGTGGAGAGTCATGCAGGGAGAAATAGAACGATTCTAGTTCAAATACATTCTCTGTAAACTACAGATTTCCGGGTAAGGAAGAGTGGTGCTAAAAGCCTGGCCTCCAAACAGGAAATATATAAGAATCAACCTGTGGAGACTTAACAACCTTAAATACCTCTATTGCAAATACAGGGTTGTAAGCACTTGCAAAGCAATGGGACTCCAAATATGACAAGATAGGACAAGAAATTAATGTTATGTACAACATACAAAGTTAGTGATGAAAACCAAGCCGTAAGAGGAAGAAATGGATGTGAAAACTTGAAATGAAACTGAAATGAAAGCATTGTTCACCCATGTTCGGTTAATTCAAAAAGAAACACGACGAGAAATACCCTTATAGCATTTGCAGAAAATACACACTGCTTCTAGTAATAAATTTATAGTGAGTGAAAGATTTGGCATTTGATTCACTGAACCCTCCCTTACAAGGCTTTTAACAAACTTAAAAAGCAAAAAAGAAATACACTCAGTAAGCTATTTCATTGTAGTAATATATGGAAAAGTATTTTATGCTCTTTATTTTTGTTGCAGACAAATGGATTTCCCAAAACATTAAGGTCCTCTGTAATTAAGATTTTTTTTATAATTTATTCATGAAACATACTTTGGGAGATAACTTTTTATTCACTAGTGACGAGGGGCCAGTCAATCAGATACACTTCAAATGAGTTTGACCGCTTCTCCAGCATGTCCGTCACGGCTGTGTCAAGGTCATCCGTGGAGCTGAAATTATGTTTCCTTTTATTCTGCAGCGTAAAATAATATCCCACATTATTAATTGGATTGAACCAACCAAAGATTTCCACAGACTTGCCTCCTGGCATAGATAATTGGGTTTTGGAGACACAAAGGCAAAAAGGTCATAGTTTACAAGTGAAAAAATGTAAACATCTCTCTTTCATCTCAGTCAGAGCATGTTGAAAGTGTTTCTGCGAAAAAATGTATTCCTTGGTTACAATACCATCGACTGATTTTTTTCTTTTTGGCCCTCACTTCAGACAGCCTTCCTCAAACCAACCTTTCTCATTTCCATTTTAATTAAAAAATTCCTGTGTCAGATATTGTGCTTCCTCTATTGGAATATCTTGCATGAACCTGGTAGTCACAATTAATTGTGAAAAGAAAGTGTGGCTAAGTTACCTTGTCAGAATCCATCAGTTACAATGATGAATCATGTTCAAAAACTATGACTTAACCAAATACACTTTTGACACTATATAATAGAGAATAATGGATAGATAATGCAATATGTACATTTTGGAAAATGACAAACTATACACAAATGTGTTTATCTTCAAACAGGGTTAGCTTTCTCCACACTGTTGCGTTTTTGATTATTTCTGAAAATAATCACAAAGATTAATCATGCGGTGTGCTCCAATATCCATACTATCCGTACTCACTATAGTTAGCTTGAGTACGTAGGGCGATTATTGCGGGGGAGGAGCCGCGGCGGCAGTCGCGATTGTAATTTCCGGTTACTGCACCACGGAGTATTCGATTTGGAACGACACTGACATCTGAAAATCAGCGCACTCAGTGAGAGCGCATAGTGTACTACGTTTAAGTGTACTCATGGAAGCATGGATATTGGAACACAGCAATGGGGATATGAATTTGGATTAAATCCAGTCCAATCCAAATTTAAAATAATACGGCATCCTCATGGTCATCAATATGGCCCATTCTCAGCTATGGAAACCGATTCTCGATAAAGATGAGAGGTATTTTCAAGTAGATATTGTGCTTCATGTCCATGACAGTTTGGTCTATAGCTGAATTGGATAAATCTTAGCCTATAAGAAGGGTTCCAAGTAAAATGATGGATGCATAATATTTAGATATGTCTCCACAGTGCTGAGCACGGTCAAGGCCATAGCAAAATATTTCTCGCTTCTTTTTAAAATTTTTGGTTTAACACATTTGACCTTACAATGGAAATGCATGCGCTCAATTGTGTACAAATTTCTTGAGAGCAAACTCTTGTATGACGTGTGCTCATTGCCTACTCGGTGTGAGGGGGTGTGACAAGTAGAATAAATTTAATTATTTGAGGCATGAAAGTCAGGTGAGGTTGCGTGAAAAAGGTCAAGTGAGTGCTCTGTTATTCAGCAGCCCCGCCATCGTTGATGTCAAACAGCAACTGCCGGTATCAGAGGAAATCAATAACAGGACACACCTGGTTGTATTTACACGAGAGGCCCACGGCTGTGTCGCATTTTCCTTGTGTGTGTGTGTGTGTGTGTGTGTGTGTGTGTGTGTGTGTGTGTGTGTGTGTGTGTGTGTGTGTGTGTGTTTTATATACATATAAATCAGAAATGAAAAAAGTCCTTTTATCTGTTGAGGAAAGAGGGTGGGGGGCACATCTTTGCAAAGACAGACAGCATCATTGTTAGATTTCCATAAACCCCAAGACAGGCTTTGTGTGGAAAGACAAAGCCTGATTGATTGCCTCTAAATTTGGGATGTCGCCCCCCTACCAGTATTGCAGGCAATATCGCAGGTAACCTTCACTGGGCTGGGAGCAACAATAAACACTTGTCAAGCAAGACAGAAATAATGAAGTGCCCTTTGCAGCAAGACTCTCTAGGAATCTCGCAATTTCATTGAGGCTGCATTAAAACCATTCAAACACCATTGATGGAATTGTAATTATTTATCTTTTGGGGGACATTATTGGGAATTGCTGTGTTTGTTGACATTTTTTGTTGTGTGTGTGTGTGTGTGTGTGTGTGTGTGTGTGTGTGTGTGTGTGTGTGTGTTATTATTTCATGTAAAGTGATTTTTCCTCATGTGACCCTGCCTTTGAATCAGATTAGGTCTGTGAATGTCTCTGAGAATGTAATATTTTCAAGGCCTGCCACTGCCTGTCTATTAGGTTATGCTCCTCCACTGTACTGAAGAAATTGTTGTGATTCCTTCTGTTCAATATAGGTATTTCTTTTTTGGTAGATGAGGTATTTCGCCGACACTTCTCCTCCACCTTGTGCCCTATAAGAACTACATTTTAAACGCTCTCCTCTGGGGAGTTAATGAAGCACAGCATGTTTGGTCCCTGCTGATGGGAGAAACAAGCTGGTTACGCCTCAGTGTTTCTGCATAATCACCTCATTTGGGGACATTTGTTTGTCCACAAATGTCTCACAGCTCTGTTGCAATGAAACATTGTCTGTCCTGATTTTTGTTAATATAACCTTATAATAGCATTGGGTGTTTGTGTGTCTGTGGGTTTATCCTTGCTTGTTTGTGTGTGTCTTGTCACTCAGTGCATGCACCCTTGTTCAGTTCAGTTCAGTTCCACTAAAATGTTAAAAACTTGGTTAGTTATGTAAAGTCGTGGCGGCGTTTGTCTTTGAGTGCAGAGGGGTACCTTTTGAAAGCTCTTATATTATTATTGTATTAGAGTGGTAACACTTAATACCATTGTTTATGAACACTATTAATTAATTATTATTAACTGTTAAATAACTGTTAATTCATGCTTATCACTGCATAACCTCATGTTTACTAATGGTTGATGAATGTACCCTTAATGTAGAGTGTTACCATTGAAGTGCCAAAGAACCGCATATGTTCCTTATCAAACACAAGTGCTATGGCAACAAGGTGCACACATGATGAACACTCAGGGAGGAGCTCTCAGAAGAGAGAGACGGGTTCTCTGATGTGTCTTGTGAAGATAAGGAGGGACTCTGCAGAGGGTTAGGGAGAGAGTCCTGCTCGTTCCACTGTGGAGCTACCACCTCTACTGGACTGTGAATAAGATCCAGCCAGTGGAAGTGATAGTGCTAGTCACTGTTCATTAATGGACCTCAGAGGGCTGGTAGGGATGAAGGGACGGATGAGAGAAGTGATGGATGATGTGACTGCATGTCCAGCGGCTATCCTCAATGGCAACATCAAGGAGGGGAACCTGTTGCCGCCTTGGCTTGTTAAACAGTGGGCCAGTCGGCTAATAAGGTAGAGTGTATGGGTTAATTAGTTGTGGTATTTTTTACATTGACCCAATTGCAATAAGGATCACTCTTTTGTATGTATGTAGGAATCCAGTTGTTCATCCATAAACAGACATGCACATTCAAACACATGCACGCACACACACACACACACACACACACACACACACACACACACACACACACACACACACACACACACACACACACACACACACACACACACTGACTGTGCTCTGAGTGTGGTTTAACTCCATGAAAGTGTTGAGCATCTCTCTGAAGTGCCGCTGGGTAGTGACAGTGTGCAGGCATGTGTGTACAAATACATGACAAACCAATGTCACAAAGGTGCGAACGGCCACTCGACTTGCAACATAACCCCTCGATATAAACCCCTTGTGCATCTGCATAGACGGACACACAAGGATAAAAGATGGCTTATGCACACGTGCACATGAAAAAACAGTACACCCCCTTGTATAGTGTTATTTTTTCTCTGCTCTGGGCAAAAAGTACATTGACAAACAAACAAATGTTATTCTCATACATGGAGAGTGAGAGAGATATCCATCCGTCTGGGCCATGTTACGCCAATCCTTTTGTGATGCAGCTCTCTCCCTCTCAGATGGAGGGAGTTAGTGGGGGGAGTTGATGGAGAGACAGACGCTTGGATTTGTTCCTCCGGCAGCTGAACACCCGGGGCACTGTGCTGTTGTATTGAGTAAATCCACACCAGGGACCAACTTCTCACTGCTATACAGATAGAGCTTTGTATGCAGACTCGGTTTGTGCCTATGGTCATGGTTGTATCAGATTCCACAAAGATGAGAATGCAACACACAATAAAATAAATTGTGTGTACTGAAAACTTCAATCAAAAAAATATTACTATTGCGATATTTCCTTACTTTGTTACTGTTATATATATATATTCATGTTTTTGCTTCCCGGTAAGAAATAACCATATAAATCGGTGGTGAGTATGTGGCCATTCCTTGTTAGCAAATATAAGGTGTTACATTTTCAAAAAATCAACAGTAAAGCATTTAGCTACCCTACATGTATAATCGTTTTGGTTCACTCTTCTAATGGGCCTTCTATGTAACCAAGTCATGTGTTAAATTGCTTTTCTGTCAGCTCTTCCTTGTTTGTGTTTTCAGGCCACTCGAGCGCTTTAAAGCATATGGATTGTGTAGGCTGGGCTCCTGTAACCTTGAATCTACAAAAGGGGACCCAATTTTAGAGGCAACAATACTGCAAGGCGAAAGGATGAAGTCAAGGTAAGATGAAAGCAGGCGCTCTGAGGGTGCTCTAACATAAAAAGTTCTGCTCCGACGAAAAAAAATTATATCCAGTATCTGTGGCTGTAGGCCAGGTATATGCTAGTCTGTTTCTGTATTGGGCCAGAATTAGGTGATTTCTGGGGTCACCCCCTGAAATTCAAGAATCAAAACATTTCACCATCACGTGGGGGATCTACTTTTTATTTCATCCCTAAAACATTTACAAGTGCATTGTATTTTTATCTTTTCCCTATTATTGTTTCATTGTAGGTGATGGTAGATTAATAAAGTACAACCATAACCTAGGCCTCATTTATATAGCGCTTTTATCCAAAGCACTTTACAGTGTTGACTGACATTCACCCATTCATGCACACATTCAACCACGCAGGGCGACTGCCAGCTCGTCAGGAGCAATTGTGGTGGGGCGTCTTGCTCAGGGACACCACAACACTCAGCTAGGAGGGTGGGGCGTCTTGCTCAGGGACACCACAACACTCAGCTAGGAGGAGCTGGGGATCGAACAAGCAACCTTGAGGTTACCAGCCAACCCTCTCTATCTCCTGAGCAAATTCCTCCCCCCAGATTGACACATAGTTGTATGAAGACAAAGCCAGATATTGTGGCCAAGGTTTAGCAAATTGTATTTTTATTTGAATATTTTCAGGTAAACCTTGGTGGTCAGCAGAGGCGTTTGTTCAGCTTTAATCACCTCTCATGTTTTCCTCTTGTCCTTTATTCTCTTCTTGAGCCTTGGGTTCTGTCCCCTGCTCTCCCAAATTTGTCATGTTAGACTTATTATATCTGTTAGTAATTATGACACCAAAAATTATAATGTGCAGACCGATGTAGAACAGATATCTTGTAAAATAAAAAAAAATCTTGGACAAAAATCAAGCAGAACTGCTGTACACCATAGTACTAGAACCAGTTGTTATAATAATGAGTTAAATTATTGTTATTATAATATTTCTAAAGCTAGCGAGCTACTCACAAGTTTTGGGTGAGTGGCTTTGAACGGAGGCTTTGAAGGGATGGATGGGATTTTTTCGGTTGAATACTTCTAAAAATCGAGCTTACTCTAACTGGTTTCTCCAAATTGCCATTCCTAGCTTTAATGTAATTTCCACGTTACAACCTGGATTTCAAGCAGACATATTTTCCAGGGAATAACGATAATTTCTTCTCTCCCAAATCATCTGTATCCTGATGCAAGATGCCATACAGACATTACAATGGATGACATTGAGAGGATTGAAGCTGTGTTGAACAGCTTCAATCTGATGCTGGTGCTTATGATTAAAACACTGGAGACACAATTCAGCCAAGAGCCTTTAAAAAAAGTACATGTTTTACACAGGCCTTCCCACCTTCTCTGTGTTGTTCAAGGTTTTTCAGCTTTGTAAGCCATAGATCTCCTGTAACCCTTTGTGTGCACTTGCTAAATGTGAACAATTTATTTTAGTGTTGCTGAGGTTGAGACGCAACCTTCCTTTAAGTTTTGGCTTTCAGGTTCAACATTTCATGTTCAACTGTTTTGCGTGTTTGGCACAATGTACTTCATCAAAGGTTGGAGTTGTTGATAGAAGCCAATGGCATTCAGGCAAGCATTTGGGTGCAGGGTTGCAGTGAATGTTGACTGATTTGAGGTATTTGTTGTTGTTAGGTCACAAACCTGGTCAAGCAGGAACACAACCGGGTGAAACACTTTCCATGAGTGATGAGATTGGTATCATTTGCTCTATATTGTCCACCTCTGTTGTCCCACTAGAGCAGGGTTCCCCAATTAGTTTTGCCAGAGGGCCAAATTTTGTCAAGCATGCCACGCCAAGGGCCGAGATATCGTTACATTTTTTTAATTCGCCATTTTTCTGCGCACATTTTGCTTTAATTATCATTACTATAATTATTAGTAGTAGTTAAAAATACCCTGTGTTAGGAGTCACACAATAATGCTCTCTTGAAACAAAATTTGTCCAAAACCTACCATTAATTTATTAAAATGCCGCTGGAACATCAGCAAACAAAAAGTCCAGCAAACAAACACGCACACAGTGCAGCAGCCCCAAACATAAAAACTTAAATAGCATCAGCACAGTGTGTCTTCAACAGGGCATTGGGCCTGGTTCCATCCATCCAGATCAGTGTGTGTTCACATCCACTCTCTTCCCCGCTCTATATGTCTCTCCCTCCCTCTCTAAGAGACACAGGAAGATTTTAGTTAGTTAGCTTTAAAATGTGATACCACAATAAGTGACATTAGTTTTAAACTTTTTAAATATGTGTAGCAAATAACATCAGTCTGTAAACAACAACAACAACAAAAAATATATATATAGATTTTTTTTTTTTTTCACGTGAATGCCACTGGGTCAGCGCGGGCCGGACATTTGGCTCCTGCGGGCCGGATCTGGCCCGCGGGCCGCTAATTGGGGTTCACTGCACTAGAGTAATGGAAAAATTAATAAAGTAATTTGTTCTAGCTTAGAATTTCACAATATTAACAGGGCAGCTTGTGGTACCAACATTTCTGGACGTACTGTATATTTTGTGACATGCTGGCTCAATGCATGTAACAAACTGGGGAGACCACGCTATCTCAACAATAATCAAGAATTTATTATATAATAAATATAATAAGTGTGGTGCAAGTCAGTATAAATGTAAGTAACCAAAAAGGTCATGTGAATATCAGTTCATGTGTTACAAACAAAGGAACAACAAATCAAATGCTGGGAGGAGGGAGAAGCCAGGTCTGTTGTCTGGGCAGGCTCTTTATACTGCCGTACCGGTCCATCCCACACCTGTCTACAATCTCCTAATTAGGAGGGAGAGAAACACAGGCACAGTAGGGGCGGGGTCAAAGACCCACCTGGGTCGTCACCATTTTCTCTGAAGAATAGATACAATGGGTAAAATTTGTTCAAACAAAAGGCTGTTTTTGCTCCTTTCAACAAAGTCACAGTAGTCCGGGTTCACTATATGACGCTTAGCCTGGGCTTGTAAGTAGAAATCATTCCCCATGTCCAGTCTAACATCGTTACAATACTTGATCAAGTAAGTCAAACACAGGTTCAGTGGTCTTTCAAGCAATTCCTCTAGTTTCTGCTTTTGACGTTTAGCAGTCTTTTAATGCAGCAGGAGCTGCAAGAATCTGAAGAAATGGCAAGCATATGTCCATAGTGACTTTTTACTTATTTATTGCTACTTTTGCACTGAACAAGGAATGCACTTAATTTCGTTGTACCTGTTACAATGACAAATAAAGATATTCTATTCATATGTTGAACAAATAACTGAAATAAGCCTTATATAACTCCAGAGTAAATACAATTTAAATCAGGAGAGACTAGTATTTAAAATTAACCACAACATTTATTGACGACACATTTGTCTATATCAACTTATGTCATGGGGATGATGTATCCATGAAGTCTGCCGGGAGATGATTTCCCCTTGAATGTGTCTAGACGCTGGTGGTGGTGGTGACTACGGCTGGAGCTCCTGCCTTGAGGGCCCCATCTCCTCCTGAGGGAGGCGGATGGAGATAAGCCAGAGGAGGAGGTGATGGAGGAGGGGTGCAGCAAGTCACAAACAGCAGATAGGAGCATGGCCGAGAGGTGTTTATATATATATATGCCGAGTTTGGCGCAATTGCTACATTTTGATTGCAAAAAGGGTTTCTGATTGGTTGAAAGAACAGGGGACGGAATCTGCAATGACAGCATCTGAACTAGAATAGAGCAAAGATGAATGAGAAATAGATGGGGGAATGTCGTCTTCCTGATTTAACTTTTGCATTAGCTACATAATACCAGACATGTGATGGCATTAGGCACTTGCATTTCTCCATGGTACAGGTACACTGTCCCCATGGTACACTGCATCTTTCGGTTCAGCACCAGCTTCGACTGCATCCAATACTGCTCCAACGTGTGAGCAGGATTCTGAAAAGCTGGACATTTTGTTAAAGTTGACAAGCAAATAACTTAATAAAATGAAAAATAAAAATGAATCAATCTTACTTACAATCCACAGACAATAATGTAAACTTGATTTACATTATGCAGACTGCGCTCTACAGTTGCATTGTGCCGTTATTACTTATCCATTCTCTTTGGCAATGATGTAAATTCAAGCATTCAAATGGGGTTTCTCCAGGCCTGTGTATGGATGACCTGTAGCGCAGGAGTTGATTTTCAGCACCTTGTATGCTAGTTGACCTACTTTGGTTTGCACTGACCAAAATGATGTTTTAACCTGCAATAACAAATTGTATCCATTCGATATTGTACCGTGAACATCAATCAACTCTCACTGTTTAAATAGCTGTCCGTTAGTTTCTTTGTTCCAAATTCGTGAACTCATCCACACACAAATAAATGATATGCCTCCAGGCCTTTTTAGGCTTTCATCTGATCCCTGGTGCACGACTCACTATGAGATAATTGCTATAGAGTTTACAGACTCTATAGCGGGTGAATCTGCAATATTGTGCGATAAATCATTTTGTTGCAAACTGTTGACATAAACAGAGCACCGCTGATATGCGTTCCCCATTGTAACTCCCTGCGCTCCACGTGTAAACTGTGCGTCACGGGTCGTCACGTGACAGAAAACCACCTATCGATTTTATCCATGCAACGCCGTGAGCCCCCAGGCAGATGTTGAGTAAACACAGTGTATTCATGACAAACCAATGAGAGATAGGGGCTCAGTGTGTTCCTAGTGCAGCCATACAGAAGCGGACCTGACCTCCGAGCACTGACTCCCATGCATCTTCCCTGACAGAACACCACCGAGCAGACCGGGTGTGTGTGTGTGTGTGTGGGGGGGGGGGGCAGTTAAGCCGAGGAGGAGACCTTGGCAGCGTTCCCAGATGATAAAGGGAAGTCTTTGAGGAGAGACGCTCAGTGTTTATGTTTCTGAGCAAGCGGTCCGAGCGTTTGCTTAACCGAGGGGTGGCCGGGTGTTCCCTCACCGGAGGCCGACTGTGAGAGATGATCGGGATGAACGCTTTTGAGCCTTCCCCCGACCCAACACCAAAGGAAACAACAAGCGGAAATGTTTGGTTTGTAGTTAACTTGTGAAGGGATGCAAAATGGGGCCGATGCGAAAGGTCACATCACATGCAGGGTGAAGTTCTGTGGTGCGGAGAGAGCGAGAGTGACAGAAAAAGAGGGAGAGTGCAGCGAGAATAGAGAGAGGTAGCGAGACACAGTAAAACAAAAGGAATCCGAGAGAGAGAAAGAGAGAGAGAGAGAGATTTGCTTTTTCGCATTGTAGATCATGAGAGCAGAGGATGAATGTTAATGCGATAGTGGAGACCAGTACATGGCCAACAGTCCTTTGATGCCACCATCAAGCAGAATCTCACCCTGCGGTAGTTTCCCTCCCGTGTCCTCTTCTCTCTGATACTCTGGGTTTTCTGCATTGACCCTGGGACCATCGCCTTGAAAGATGGCTCAGAGAGAGAGACGTTTTGGAGGGGTTGGGGTCACTCAGTGTAGGAGGCTCAGTGTACACAGCAGAACCTCAGAGGGTAAAGGGATCCTGCTATCTGGGAGTCCATCATTACCGCTTCAGTCCAGAAAAAAGAGAAACGGACACAAAACTAAAAAAAAAGAGTGGAGTAGTTCTAAAACAAGAGTGGAGTAGAGTTGAAGATAGAAACTTTATAGAAAAAATTGCCGCTTCTGATTTTGTAAAATGACCTTTGTGAACGCAAATGAAATGCACCGTGAAATACATATCTAAGTATATATATAGCTTGATAGATATATCTCTACATTTATATATATATATATATATATATATATATATATATATATTGATGCACTCAAAGAGGGTAGATGTGAGGTTGTGACTACTGCTCTGTAGTCACAACTCTCTCTTTGTGACTACTATGTGTAGTTTGTGCAGCATATTATATTCTGTTTATTTGTGCATATACTCAAACGATCTCTGAGACAATAAGAAAATTCCTTCAATGTTATTATACTGTTAGGATGAAAAAGAATGAGCCAATACAGAAACGCTTTCTCTTCTTTCTTTCTTCTCGGATATGAACACGTTTTTCTTCCTATATCTAAATATCCTCTCCTTAACGCTGGTTGGATTGTTGATTGGAATGAGATGTTAGAATGAGATGTCGGAATGCATAGGAGTCTTCTGTGTTCCTAGTCTCTCACTTCACTCTACCAAGGGCCATGTTGCCATGGCATCGTAGTGTAAGAAACATAACATAGAAAACTATTGTTCCATCTTCCTGCACAGGTCTTCATATGGACTTGGCAATTAAACTGTTCTATACCTTTCTATATCTATTTATTTTGTCTTTTATAGTTTCCACTGTTAAAAATATGAACAGATCAAAGTGTGGGAAGTGTTTGTTGCCAATTATTTGCTTGCGCAGACTGCAGAGGAACACTAAACGGAACAGTGAGGAGGCTTTCTTTTAACCCTGGCCTCACTCCAAAAGCAATCAGGCACACCCCAACGTGTGCTCTTCTTTGACAGACTTAAAAAGCTGGGGCAATGCAAAAGAGGGAGAGAAAAGAAGCAGTGAGAGAGAGAGGGAAATATAACTGTGTTTGCAAGATGGAGAGCCAGAGAGAGAGGGGAAGATGTTTGTGAGAGAGAGACAGAGCGAGAGAAAACAGAAAACAGTATGTTTGTGTGAGAGAGAGAGAGAGAGAGAGAGAGAGAGAGAGAGAGAGAGAGAGAGAGAGAGAGAGAGAGAGAGAGAGAGAGAGAGAGAGAGAGAGAGAGAGAGAGAGAGGAACGGGAGACAACAGAAGAAGGAAGAAAGAGATAAACTAGGGTGCTGGGAGTGGGAAAGTGTCACCTAGTCGGTTTTCTCCACATTTCGCAAATGGCGGTGACAAATAGGCAAGTGCCATTTGAGAGTGGGTGGGCTTTGATGGGATTCCTGTCAGAGCTGGCAGCTCTAATTAGAACTGCGCCGCGGCAGGCTAAGAGGAAGCAGCGCACACAGCCGGGGTCACCGGTTCAATGACTCACTCAACACACAGCCAGAGTGCACGGCTCACACACCCATTCACTCAGGCCAGTCCTGCCCAGACACATAGCGTTTCGGCCTCTATCTCAAACACACACACGCACGCACGCATGCACAGCAGCACACACACACAGACACACGCCCATACTTTCATACACACTCACACACTTTCAAAGGCTCACAAACTCTCTCCCTTACTCACACCCACATACACACACACACACACACACACACACACACACACACACATTTAAATGTTTTTATTTGGATCCAAATTTACAAAGAAGGAAAAAAAGATCCAAACATTTTTGGAAGAAATATTGATAGGTTAGGTTCAACAAGCTTACATGCCTTTACAAGGCCTACATGATAAGTTATGTTATTATACACCGAACACCTAAGGGTAAACAAAACATATTTGTCTCCAGATTCACATATTACCTATGGTGGCTTAAACAGAGCAAAATTTTGCCAATCCTTTTGCTTCCTTCTTAAGTAATCCCCCCAACCACAGTCCTCTAACCACATTTTTGTGGATATGACCTATGCTTCCAAAGATTAAGGATGTAAGTTTGCATTGGTAACCTAGTTGGCATATATGACTCACCAGTGGCTGGTATTTCAGAAACTTAGATTAGTAGCAGGTGTCCTGCTCATATACAAATCGAACCAACAGCCCACCTCAATAATGATGATACAGTTTTCAGAGAATCGTTTACAATTACAATGTCACACACACACACACACACACACACACACACACACACACACACACACACACACACACACACACACACACAAACACAGTAAAAGTGTATTATTCTCCACTATATTGATTTGACAAATAGAGGGTCAAAATGCCAAGTCATTTGATGCTCTACAGTGAATTTGAGTACCATTTAAAAATGAAATAAAAAAACATCCCTCTTGATGATATCCTAATTAAATCTGACTGGAGACTCCAATGTGTGAACATAATGTTAACACAGCAGTTTAAGCCCAAAACAATCCAAGACATCCATCTCCGACTGCTCACAGCAGAATGTAACATTTTAATCCCCAGGGCTCACCTCTTCCCTGTGGAGTTCCACTGATCCTCTGGCAACCCGTCCCGTATAAAATCAGTCTGTTCACAGTTATCGCAACACAGACCTAAAGCTCGCTGTGGAAACCTGTTGCTGTTTGCCTGGTGTAATCCTTGTGCTCTTCTGTGTATGACTAAACCCTCACCGACATCCGCTGTGTGAGGAGCTCACCTTTCCTGTCTCAGGAACACAAAACTGAGCTGACATGGCTGTGTTGCTCCATTCTTGCATGGAACAACACACACACACACACACACACACACACCCTCCCACCCACCCACCCACCCACACACGACTACATGGACACACATCCACACACAGGAAACAACGTGATGCGTCGAAAACTCACGTAATACACATACATTTCCTCACCGGCAATCATGCATGTGCACACACACACACACACACACACACACACACACACACACACACACACACACACACACACACACACACACACAGTGTGTCACATGTCCCTATAAATGGCAACTGGAAAAGGTCTACATGAGTCAACAGTCACGCACTGCACTTGGATTGGAACCTGAGGGACTGTGCTCAATCTGGGGGACATCACGCTACCCCCCCCCCCCCACTCTCTCAGCTTGGCAGTCGGCCCCCGCCTGCACCCTTCCTCCACAAACTGATATCCTTTAAAAGCTGCCCCTGGCGAGGCCAGTCGACATAGATCTGAGTTGACAGGCGAGCTGGAGGGAAACAGGACCAATGACCCACACAACTCTCATCACATGCAAAAGACACAGGAAAGAAAAAACTGTGGAAAATGCGTTTTCTTTTTTTCCCCTCCACTGTCTCGTTGATACTACCTCAATTGATCTCTGTTTCGTGTTGTGTTGTTCTGTGTTCTATCCATGTGCATCTCCATCAATCCATCCACCCATTCCAGTTTCTTGGTTGATTATTTGAAGCATTAGGAGCATTGGCAGATGAAAAAACATTATTTGTACTCTTTAGCCACTTGTTAGCAGTAACTATTTATTTTACTTTTAGCTTATCAAGAAATGTTCAATACTTTTTTTCCATTCCTCTAGAATTTGAAGCAGACTATTTAAGGTGCTACATTTTCTTTATTACCAAACGTTATATAATTCAGCAATTCATTTTCCTAGTGTCTTCAAATGTCCATCCCTTGTTAATTGAAAAGGTAAGCTTGGGTGCCTAACAGCACTACGCTAACAAAACTAATTACAAACTTTTTGTTGTTTTAGAGCTTTCATTTTTTATTGCCTGGCTTTAAGCGCAACATAAAGTATTAACGTATTATGTGTGACAAGTGCAATGTTCCATTTAACCTGGTTTATATTGATTCAGGAAGACATTATAGTCTTAATTATCTTGGTTCTAGCCTTCTGGATGTCCTTGTAAACAAAAATGCCTTGGATGTCAAATATAACTTCTTTAAACACCACATGTGTTGAGAACGTTTTTTTCCTTATTTAAATAGATTTTGGCCGTCATATTGAAACACGGCGACAGCTTTGGACAGCCTCACCGTCAAATACAAAAATGCTTACTCTTCTCTGG
Source organism: Micromesistius poutassou (assembly GCF_964030765.1). Lineage (NCBI taxonomy): Eukaryota > Metazoa > Chordata > Actinopteri > Gadiformes > Gadidae > Micromesistius > Micromesistius poutassou. The sequence continues at coordinate 14,571,653 of NC_140272.1, forward strand.
AAACACAACAGCACAGCAACTTTCACAATAGAGGCGTTTTGACGTCGGTGGCTTTTTGGCTGTCATCCCCTGTCTAGTTTGAGTGTTCCCAGCATCATCAGCCTTTCCTTCATGTTTACCATTAACACTGACCCAGCCCAAAAACGTCCTCACCACCATCAACCAAACAAAGAGATAAGTGTAGCACAGGATCTTGTTGAGTAAGTGCAAGCTAAGCTGGCATAAATGAATGACACATCTACGCATGTTGCATTTAAAAACGCCCTGATTTATTCACCTTGAACGGCCCCACTCTTGTTAAACTCCTGCCAGTAGTACTTCTTCTTACAGGCCCATTCTCTCGGAATTTGTAAGCATAAATGTAATTTAATACATATTACCCGCAAGGCACCCCATGTTGTAAATGCTTATGTCAAGGGTCTTCTAAAACCCCCCAATTCCCATCAGCAAACACCCGCTTTCTCTATGGCTATAATAATCCGGTTCCATTGATGCAGCTCTGTGAGTAGTCCAAAATGCAATCATGCAACGGAAAAAATAAAACTCTCTTTTGAGCTAATCTTAATATGACATCTCACTTCATGGGCTTAAACACAGCAACTAACTATTCATGGGTACAGCCCTCCTGGCAATAGCGTACAAAGGGTAGATTTCCATATCAGGGTTCCCTTCTCTTTCCACTTTGATTAAGGGCTGATTTTGTAAGGGGGACACACGTGCAGGTTAATTACCTCTGCATTCATTAAGATGAGCGAGTGCATTTTAATTCCTGTTTGGTGTCATTATCTATAGAGATATAGGGTCATTAGTGGTTGTTCGTCATCTTGGACTTTATGACCTGTCTACAATGGTTCTTTATTTGGAGAAGACGCCCCAGACATGGCCGTCCACGGGTCGATCTCCTTTAATGTTTGTGCTCTGTCAGAGTGATAATTGGCGATACTTTTTGCCCCCAGACACCTTGCTAATTAGTGAAACTAGCTACAGCTGGGTGAGACAACTGAGATATGTAAACCGAGAGTTTGTGGCGCTTTAAGGTAGAGTGGAATCATTTTATTTAATATTTAAATAATTATTGACAACGCCTGACGTTCATTATAGTAAGATCCAGGAGGTGGTAATCTATTCCCTGTCTAATAGTGTTTAATTGAGCCTAGGCCTAGACTTTAAACAGGAGCTCCTTATTAGGAATGGAAACATGTTCAAACCCGGAGTCAAAATATACATCACTTAACGGCAAATTCCTTTAAACAGGGCCCATAAATTGCTGTGCGGTATTCATGTGCGTCATAGACAATCGCTGTTTGCTGCTTCATTTTAATTACATTAAGAACTTTTATATCAAGTACCAAGTCTCACAGGTTTTGCTGTCTACAAGATTTAACTTGGACATGATAACATATCCCAAGATCGTAATTATATTAAAGGTGTTTCTGCATTTCCATTTCCATATATGGAAAATAAAAGTGAAGGTTTAGTTATTGAGGTATTCTGCAGGACCCTATACTATATTATGTCATTATTCAGAATAACTTCATGTTCAACACCGACTGACATAGAGGTGGTTGGTTGAATTGCGTAAAGCTGTTCCATCACCAACAAAGCAGACGCAAGGAAAAACACCTTTACATTTATTCTTAAGATGAGGAATAAAAATCTCATGTTGTTAGTGAAAAAGGTAGGTAGGTAGCGCCGGCTGTGTGTTGCGCCCTTGGTTATCGGTAGGGAGATAGAGCTGGTGCCCTTCTCCAAAGTTTGATAAAAATGCAGTTTTATTCACAAATCTGAGTCTACTCTTTTGTCACCATAGCATTTGCTTTACACAGAAGGGCAATATGGATTCCAGGTATTCTGGGTTTGGGTAAAAACTTTTCTTGTGGACTTTCTGGTGGACCAACCATATGTATGACTTTAACCTAGAAGTTCCCTCACACCACAGTGGTCTCTGCAATAAGAATTAGAATCTTAATGCTTGCCACTTTATGGAGGACACCATGCATCTCCTGTTCCACTCCTTCTGCCAATTTTCCCAGTCAAGGTCACAATGTATATTATTGACTTTCCCAATTTGGAGTTACAAGAGGATATTCCAGATACCGCCTCATGGGCAAAACAGTGGCGGCTGGCCCATAGAGGGCGCTAGGGCAAAAAATTAAATTTTGAACTATTAAATTTTACTTATATTATTTATTATTATTATTATTATTTATTATTAATATTCTGGCACTGTATTTATATTTCATGGCAAAATTCAGGCTCTAAATAGACTCATTTGACTTCTACGGTCACCAGTTCACGGCGCTCAAACCCGTCGTTCACTCTAGAGTGCCCATATCAATTCTGATGCCATTCAGTTTTAATGAAGGGTTTGGGGTGCTGGCATTGGAGCCCAGAAACTGGTTACCTGGCAACGACAACGTTACCTCAGTTGCGTTGCGTGCGTGAGTTGTTTGAATTTCAAACAACTCACCCGCGCAACTTTGAAAGAAGACTAGTTGTGTTGCTGTGCTCAATATGGACGAATTACCCCCAAATTCAGTTCAATCGCTTTTAGAAATCCCATTTGTAAGGAGAACGTATGCTGAAAAAGTTAGAATTAAACAACTTGGACCACACAGGCCGAACATTAATATTACACAGCCTGCCAAAGAGAAGCAGAAGTCCTACACAAGGAGTTTCACGCGGACTTGGTTTGACAGAAAGGCTTGGCTAACTGGATGTGGATCTAAAAATGCGCTGTTTTGCTTTCCTTGTCTAATTTTCAAATCGTCTTCATCTGATTCTGCCTGGACCGAAACTGGAGTAACAGACCTCAAGCATCTGTCTGAAAGGCTGAAGAAACATGAACGATCCATGATTCACATGAACAACTGTGTCAAACTAGCCATGGTAGGCAGAATTAGCATCGCTGCACAGCTGGACCAGGGTCATCGGATAGGGGTAAGACGACACAACGAAGAGGTTGACAAAAATCAACATATTTTGTCAAAACGAATTGATTGCGTAAAATTTTGTGGTGCCTTTGAATTGGCTATGCGGGGGCACGATGAACGTGACGAATCTAAAAACACTGGGATATTTCGGGGGTTAGTCGATCTGATGGCTTCCATTGACACTGTGTTAGAGGAACACTTGAAGAATGCCACCGTCTTCAAAGGTACGTCAAAAACACTTCAAAACAAACTTTTAGACTGTATGCTGGCAGTGCTGCGAGAGCACATCTTGGAAGAAGTAAAGAACACAGACTATCCAGCCATCCAGGCTGACGAGACAACAGACATCTCCACACACTGTCAGCTTGTGCTTGTGCTACGATATATCGACGGCCATAACATCATCCAGGAGCGCTTTTTTGAGTTCATCAAGCTAGAAGGTGCGTCCGCAGACACAATCGCCACAGCATTATTGGAAAGGCTGCGCACTATCCTCCCTGAAGGGCAAGAAGGGAAGCTCATTGCCCAGGCCTATGATGGTGCATCTGTGATGCGGGGAGCGACAGGTGGGGTACAGAGAAAAGTCCAGGACGTCTACAAGAATGCATACTACGTACACTGTTACGCACACCAACTCAATCTCGTTATGCAGAAGGTGACATCCCACATCCCGAAGATCAGCCACTTCTTCTCCGATCTCGGGGGCTTCTCTACATTTTTCTCAAAGTCACACAAGAGAACAGCAGTGCTCGACGAGGTGGTTGCGCACCGTCTTCCCAGTGCTTCACCAACGCGGTGGAACTTTCATAGTCGCGCTGTAAACACCGTGTATGAGCACAAGGATAACCTGGTAGCATGTTTCGAAACCATCCGGAACCAAGGCGGTGACTCCAGTTCGGAGAGAGAGGCCGGAGGCTGTTTGAGAATTCTGGAGGACCCAAGCTTCTGTTTTTTTCTGGCGCTTTTCCACAAGATCATGCCCCAAGTCCAGATGCTCTTCAACCAGCTGCAGAAACGAAACATCGACTCAGTGTACATCGCAACACTCACCCAGCGGTTCACCACCAGCATACAGGCTGTCAGGTAGGCTATGTGATTTTGTCCATTGGTTTAAACAGTTATGTTTATATAGGCCTATCAATATCTCATAGTAGCCTACAATTGTTTATCTGTCAATTTACCTAACCTCCTAATATACAACATAGTAACAGTAATTTCAACATTTAGTATGGATTTATGTCATATATGGTTGCTGAAACAGTAATTGCGGGCGGATACTAGTAATGCATTATACTTTCGTCTTGGATCAGGGACATGGTCTCAACTCTAGATGAGGATACGGAGTACAGAGGACCTGTACATGAGCCAGCCCCAAAGAGAGGCAGGGCACTGGGAGAAGACACACAACAGCAGTTGGCTATAGAGGAAGCTGTAACAGAGATTGTATTTGTGTATATTGTGTCTGTCTTCAGTTCCTGAATAGCCTGATTGTCAGCTTACTTACTTAACTTGATCCTCTTTGCTCCCGGTGGAAATTAAGGCTGATTGTCAGCAGCTTTGTGTATTCAGAATTGTCATATTACTGTACTCTGTCTACAGGAGAATGCAGAAATGACCTGTATTTTGTCACGTTCATGATATTAATAAATAATAAGAGTAGGCCGTATCTGCTCATCACACATTTAACTGGTAGGAATTTGCATTGTTTAATTTTGAAGGTGTGAACTTGATTGTAATGTTGGTGTACTGACTTTTTAAATCTTTTCTTTCATAGGTATGTGACACCATCATCAGCCATGCCAAGGAGAGGTTCTCCTACACAAAGCATCTCGTCAGTGCCACTCTGTTGCAAGGCGAGCTGTTCCTAGAACACAGCAAGAAATTTCCAGATGCAGCACTGGAAACAACGGTGGACGCCTATCCCACCCTGGACAAGGCCAAACTGAGAACAGAACTGAGCCTTATCTATGAAAATGAGGAGTTTAAGGGTTGCAGCGGTGCAGTGGCTCTCTTTCAGGTTATGATGGAGAACAACCTTCAAGACACCTTCACTGAAACTGTAAGTCTACTTAAGATCCTCATCACCACACCGATGACCACGTCAGAATCCGAGAGATGCTTCTCAACCCTCAAAAGAATAAAAACTTTCCTCAGGAACACAATAGGACAACAGCGCCTCAATGCTCTGGCTATGCTCTCCATTGAGAAAACACTTGTATGGGACATTCCTAATTTTAACACCAGGGTCATTGAAAGATTTGCTGCTCAGAAAGACAGGCGAGTTTCAGCGGCCCTCACAACCCCCCCACCCCCCCTTCCCGTGAGGATGGACACTGGGTTTTCAGCGGCCCTCACAACTCCACACCACCACCACCCCACCCCTTTCAAGTGTGCATATTGTATTGTATTTGTATTGTATTGTATTGTATTTTGTATTATATTGTATTGTATATAGTTCTCTCTCTCTGCAAACCTATGGTGGCATCATGCCTTCAGTGTGCATATTGTATATAGTTCTCTGCAAACTTATGGTGGCATCTTGCCTTTAGTGTGCATATTGTATATAGTTCTCTGCAAACCTATGGTGGCATCATGCCTTCACTGTGTCTTGAACAACCACACATAAAAGGTTGCCCATTTATATGAATTTTGTTGATGTATTTGCACTTTTAATCTTGCTGAATTCTACAAGGCAAATAAATTCATTTAAAACTTAGTTCCCCAGCCCCATTCGTCTTTGTAAGGAAATGTTCTATTTTGTCTTTATTATTTTGTCAAAATGCACCAGAATGCTTTGTTTGTATGTGAAAATCACAAAAAAATATTCTGGGGGAGAATGCCCCCAGACCCCCCAACAGGGGTTTGGTTTACAAACATTCAGCCCCACCTAAAATAAAATTCACCAGCCGCCACTGGGGCAAAACACATTTTTCCCAGCACCCTGGATATTGCTCCTGCTCCAGCCCCAGCTGCAGTCTCTTGTTGTAGAGGTGATCCAATGCTTCCCTGTCTGGAGGCACTTCATATGGGTAGGCAGGTGTCTGTTGAGTCAACCTGCCATTCCATCCAACTGTCCCGGTCTATTCACCTATGTGACCACAATTTTTCCACTGCTGCTGAGCTGTTGCAACAAACAAATTTCTCCTACAGGGGATTAATAAAGTTACTTAATCTAACATCCATGGATCCCTGAGGATTTTTCAGTGGATGAAAAGGTTTGTCCGTAGTGTGTAGAGGTAAGCTACATTCATGTTGTCCTCATGGCCAGTTGGTATATTTCCCTGGCGAAAGAACTCTTTAGAAAATTTCAGTTTGTCATACATGCTTGGGTGGCGGTGTTCGTTGGTCGAAGTCAACATAAATTGCTTGTCTAACTAAATGAACATTGGAGATACAGAAGTTGAGCAGAAGTAATGAAACAGCATTGTTCTATTCTGTTCAGTCTTTAATTTAACTCATGGACTACAGTGAAGTACTTCTAGTTTTTAAAGTGAACGGCATGTGGTAGGTTATTCCTAGTCATGTACCTCCTTCTGGCTATCCTCTACACTGTGGTGATTAAAATGGACCTTCATTTTAAGGCCGATGTTCAGGAAACATCTAATTATAGCAAACAAACATTCCCGAGCATACGACGGAGGAAGCACATCAATTTAAATGCTAATCTGGATCATTTGAATGTGAATGTGAAATAGTCTGCGCCGCACTGACCTCTGTGAGAAAATTTGACTTGAGACTGTAGTGGGGCAACTAGTTTGTACCTATTTGGATGAAAGGGCTTTTGTGCAGATTTCTTTTTTGTGCAGACCATTCAAATAGGTTTAGGTCTGTGTTTTATGAGAGATTTAAAGATTTAAACTTATTGCTTAGTTGTGCTGTCAATGAGGGGATTTGTTAGGACTAAAGGGTCAAAAATCCTTTTTCACAATTTTGAGGAACTGAGGAAACTGAGGAAAAGATAATTAACAATTCAACACAGTGAAAGTGCTGCAGATAAAAGAAAATGCAATTTTCGTGTTCTGTAGGTTGATATAGCAAGTGTAAGAAGTCTGAAAGTAGGTAATTTTTTGCTGTACAAATTCCCCGCTTGCTGGTCCGCACAGCAACCTTTAGGGGCCCTGATTGGTTCTGCTGACCAGTGGAGTGCAGCCACCTAGCTCTCCAGTGGGATGATTCAAAAGTCCCTGGTGCAGGTAATCCATGCAGAGCCATCTACATAGCAGAGGACAACCAGGTCCGTCTGCTGAACTCTCTGATTTGTGATCTTTCATGTGAGGGTTGAAAGCAGTGCCATTTAGAGGGGAGTGCACATGGCTGATGCCAAAGCATGTGCACTCAGCAAAACACATTGTCGATATGTTTTGAAATAAGAAGGTGATACTGTTGGGGAATATTACTTTTGTTCAATATCGGTAAGACAACAACACATCTGTTGTGTAACAGGTTTCATATTATTTACGAATGATCAAACTGAAGTCACACGTCGAAAAAAGCAATTTTTACAGCGGTAATACGATTTGTAGAAAGGCTGTGATGAGTGATGATAAAATTGGGGAATGGCTGAGACAGTTGTCTAGAGTGAGTTTGATATAAAAAATCCAGTTAATTTCAGATCAGATCAGTTCATGGGGTGTGTGTGTGGGTCAGGTAGTGCTCAAAGTTAAAGTGTGGGACTGTGTACGTGCATATGACATCAGAGCCTCAGAGAATAATAAGACACGTTTTGAATTGGCCGCTTTTCTTTTTACATAACTTTAAAAATATGTTTTTGAAAATGAATGTGAAGGCCCTTGGTATTTATCATTGTCGCTTTTTCTTCAATTGTTTTGTATCATGGGTTATTCTTATCAGACACCAATTAAATCCACGTTTTTCATTGGGCTAGGAATGGAAATATCACACAATGTTCTCACTCAAAGGACCTCAAGCTGAAACTAACCCGAAGGCGTTCCAGCGTGGCCACCTTGTGCCATGCGTTCACTGCCTGTACAGATAGAGGCGTGTGTTGAAAGCAGTTGTTGCGCCGGCTCTAGCATGGAGGACGCTGGAGGTGGCAGGGCCAACAACAGCCCTTTACCTATCAGGAGGAAACGTAGCCGCAGAACATGTGAAGCACTGTGACAAATGTGAACTTGTGAAATGTGAAATGTGAGCTCTCAGACTGCACGACTAGCTCCGCAGTGTTACAAAACAAATATAAATATAAGTATATACGGTATACAGTGAATATACTGGGAAGAGCTTTTTTTCTCCTCCCAGTAGAGAGCCGCCCCTCTGGTGCAGTAACAAGTGGTCAAGCAGCCCACATTATGTTCATACTCATACTCACTCAAAATCATGCCAGCTATCGTTATTGCAAAACGGGATAGACATGCAAAGGCAGGGGCAGTTGGTTGGTGGATTTCTCCTGAGGTGTAAAAGGTAAAACGGTATGTTATTATAAAGCATATAATATTATGTACATATGTTTGGCTTTTTTTTTTTGGGGGGGGGGGGTTTTCTGGGGGATAGACAAGCAGCACAGGCAGAAGCATCAGCATATGTTCACCATGAAAATTACCTTTTTCTTCCCCGAAAATGTCTGGTCGGGGACCATACAACAGTGAATTCAGGGTCTAACTGTAATCAATTTTAATTACTTGATAATTACCGCATACATCATTGATCATTTGGATTACTTTGTACATTAATATTGAATATATTTAAATCCAGAATGCGCTTAATTACCCACTTGGTAATGATGAGGCTAATTGTTGATGTGGTTAAAAAATATATTTTGTATATTATGGTATATTGTTTATATTTCCCTTAGTCTGGGGCATTAATGACTTTGTGTGTGTGTGTGTGTGTGTGTGTGTGTGTGTGTGTGTGTGTGTGTGTGTGTGTGTGTGTGTGTGTAACATGGTGCAACTATATGGTAGGGTTATAAAAAGCCATGCTTCCTTGACGAAAAGTACGTCATTAAAAAAGATTTAACAGTTTCAACTCAACAGTGTCCAAGGCTGCAAAGACATATCACCTTTACCGAAGGAGAATAGCACCGTGACCTCCAGAGTGAATTAATAGTAATTAAAAGCAGATTCATCTTCCTCTTAATAATGAATTCAGTGACAGGTATGATGTATGGGCTGGGTGATGGCATGGGGTGGAAGAGGGTCCTCATCGCGTGGCTATAAACTCATTTGAAGAGCGGCCCTCATGAAAGAACAAGAGGAGGATGGGTGCTCAAAATGAGAGGAGAGTGGGATGGAAGCTGTGGAGGGATCAACTAGACCCGGACCAGTAGCTGATTGGTATTGACCCAAGGAGCCCCCCTCCAGATATCTTACATCAGCAGCCCGCCTCTGTTTTAATTCTAGTGGCTCTTGTGCGTTTAAAAAGGGGGGGCAACTTCTCCACGAGGAGTAATCCGATCGGAATCCACCGCAGGGAGGGAAAAGGCACGGACACATGGCTGTCAATCAACGGAGCGGACGAGGGAGGATGCAATAATGGATTGGATGCAATAACACTCTCGCACTTACCGAACCCATTTGCATTTCCTGTCTCTCGTTGTAATGGAGTGAGACTGTTTGTGCTGGTCACGCAAAGTCATCTGTAGGGGTTAGGGAAATATTACTGAAAAATAACAAAGATAGATTATCAGCAGTTGAAGAAAATCAACAATTGAGTGTTTTATTCTGTCCGCAGCAGGGATAATGCAAACACAATGAACAACATTTAAATTGGATCTTCGGCTTGATACAATACAAAGTTTACTATGTGCTATATAACGTTAAACTTCCAAAAGACTAAATGTAATTAGATCAACAACCATGAAGAACTGCAATGATGAACCTCAAATACAGTCAAAAACAATTATTTGTATTTAATTCTATGCCAAAAATATTTAAAAAACTATAATTCATTGAATCTCCCCCGAAATAGAAACATGGAAGAAATCAACCATGTGAACGCACTAAAATGCTGTTTGTAAAATATCTAAAAAGCTATTATGTCTTTGACAAGCACCATCAATTCAAGATGCACTGGTGTGTGTGGTTTTGCATTGAAATGTTAATAAGATGTACGGCTGTGTGTCGTTCTTTCAATTCTATCCAAGAGTGTTTGTTGAGCATGTTAATGATCTTTATTGATGCAGCCGTACACCAATGTACAGACACACACGGTAGCATTCTGCACCACACTAATGTTTGTCCTCTTCCTCTGTGTGGTTTAAATGCCTTAATTTATCCCCAGAGACTTTTTTTGGGTGGAGTATTTTTAAAACAAAGAATATATTTTAACTAAACTAATATTAGCCTTTGTAATCATCATTCATATAAGTTAGTAACTTTTTAAATTCTAGTCATTCTAGCCTTTTATGCAGCTACATCTAGCAGTCTATACAATGGATTTATTCTGTAATTACAGGGTACCTAATGGAAAAAAATGTCTTTTGTTTGAATCTGTAGAATTTGTAGAATCACGCAGAAGCCACGTGAACCAGATTCATACAGCTTTAGCTATACACCTTTCAGATGACACTAATGGTGCACTCACACCAAAAGCAAAGCGAATATTCAGAGGGTGCTCGCGCAAACCGCAAACCTTTCTTGCACCAGTGATTTAGTGAAATTCGCCCCAAAGTCCAAATATTTCAACTCAAGCTAACTAGCAAATGAGGCTAATTCACCTTGTTCGTGCAAATATAATTTGCGTGAACTTCACACCGCACCATCTGGGCCAATCGTGCCGTCGACCTGGCTGGCGAACAATTTGCATCAATTTGTGTCTTTGCATTGACTTTGTATGTATTCTCCCCGCGCCTTCGCCTTTAGTGTGAATGCACGGTAATAGTCATCTGAGATGTTTCCATGGTGGTTGGGCAGAGGTGGTGGGGGGGGTTAAACGTGGACTAGAATAAAACGTATAGAGAATGAATGGATTGAAACGTGGATGGGTGCATTTTATTCTTGAGACCCTTTCTCGTTGAGATATTTATTCAATTGCTATTTTCAATTGCTTTTTCAATTCTTTCAATTCCCATATCCATATTTTTGTGTGTCAAACACCTGCTCATTCATGTCAACAGGTCTTCACCACAGCTAATAGTGATACTGGTGGTGGGGGGATGAGTAACCAGTAGGAGCCAGGTAGGAAATTATGTTATGCTAGTATGGCAGCTGTCATGTCAAAATAACCATCTTCTAAGATTAATTTGCGACACAGTGTGTAATCGGTGACCTGGCCTCTGCACAGGAAAGACTAAAAATACATTTAATGAGTGTTGTGGATAAAACCCACAATCTAATACTATACAAAATACGAGAGGTCGAGAAGGACTAGTTGTGTTCAAGGCTTTATTACAACTGCACAGAGTAGCAACAAAACCTGAGTTGGTTTGCAAAGAAGAAGAAGAAGAAGAAAACTCCCGAGCGGCCCCAGAGCTCCGCGAGATACCCCCAAAATGTGTGGCCTCCCCTTATATTTCCTTGGCCATTCACAATGCTCTAAACTACGGGCCATCCCCGTTCCCATTTATCTTCCCGCCCCCGGTGCCCACAATATATTCAAATACAATATTTCATCAAGAATTCCTGTTCTTATCAAAGCCCCCCCCCCCCCCTTATTACCTTATATACTTATATACTTACCCTTAATATCTAAGTGAACTGAGAACTATACTGATGTCATTGACTACAGAGGGATAACTATCAGTGGTCACGGATCAGCCTAGGGCCAGCTTTGATCCAAGGAACCCCCCCGCATAGGAGGTGCTATGAATGACAAAGGGGCAGGGCCAGGAACAGGGCCCCCTGCTGACTCGGTTTCTCTCTGCGGTGATACCAACCATTTGGCCAAGATGATCTTTCAAGTCTCCATTATTTTCTACCATATGTGCCAACGCAAGGCAAACACAGATAAATCCTATAGGCCAAGCTGTAGTGTAACCCTACCTCGTTATCTAGTCTACCAGTATACGTTCTGTAGAATTAACTTATCTTGTCTTATTTTTATGCATTTACAGAAAGGTGTCAATCACATCACAGAAAAGGTGAAGCTGGATTTAATAGCAGCAAATGTTTTTCAACACTCCACGTCAGCCCCACAGGCCAACGGGAACTGAAGGCTTCATTACCCTTCCACAATATGACAGGAAACAAGCTACAGCCTGCCCAGTCCATCAATTACCATTCCCCGAGTTTATCATCAAGACGTCTCCTCTTCTCGCCGAATAAGCACAAGACATCCTAAAGAGCAGCACTAACAGCCAGCACCAGTGCACCTTATCACAATCCCACCTATCAGGCTTTCACAAAGGCCTGGGCAATCAAACAATAAATGAACGTATCGTGATAGACTTTTGATCAATATCAATATAAAACATGTTCAATATATATCGATATATATCGATAAGAGACTGGACCATCAAATCTAGCAGCTGGGTTTGTTACACAAAAACAGTTCCATACTTATTTACAATATTTGAGTGTTTTTCATTGTTGTATCGACATTGGAGTATTTATCAATGAAGAACAGTGGAAGGTCATATTAAGTGTTTAACAGAAGTGTTTAAATCTAGCATGGTAATTCCCAGTCTTTTTAGGTCATTCAAATTATCAATAGTTATCAATATCGATCAATATGATCAAGTTATATTGTGATATGTCTTTCAGCCATATCGCCCAGGTCTACTTTCACATACATTCCCGCTTTGCAACAGTATTCCATTTTGATTGCATCTAAATGGGGACTCTTTGACGCCAGGGAGGTCATCCCATAGTCACCGGGCTTATTAGTGATGGCCACCAGGTGACCGTGAAAGTGAAAGAGGTTGTCATCTTCGCAATGCTTAGGGACACCTCTTGACTGCCGCCCGAGTTGATAACCTTCAATTTAATGATCCCCACCGCAGTCATTCAAATTAGGAGCCGCTGGGCGCCTAAATGAGAATGAATCACGGGATAATCCACCAAATAGGGCAGACCTCATCAGCAAGAATCCGGCGATATATCTCTTTTAAAGCTCTTTATGTGCGTCGGCCGCAGCCGTCAAATGACAAATGTATTACCTCTCTGATCCGAGCCAAGGTTAAGCTGCACAGTATCCAAAAGAATCGGAATTGTAAGAGGGGCATTTCTACATCAGCAAGTCTTCGCTTTTTTGTTCTCTTTGATCCTATACGAGAACGTGAGAGATGATCAGCGTCATTATGAATGATGGATGATGTCCTGGCTCGTTTTATCCCAGACGATAGTGAGGGGGTGAGGACGACATTCATTTTCATGCTAGATACCATCAGCGCACACCGCTTTGCACGTGCCCGTCTCTGTAGGTGAACTGAGCGTGATGGAGAGACCCGGACCGGGAAACAGCCACTTGGAGACTAAGAAGATGTTGATTTGCACGACTATAAGCATTGTTTTACAGTCGGTAGCACGTGTGGGTGTGTGTCACTCTTCAAGGTTCAATCTCCTTTTGGGTAAACAAAACTGCTTGATGCAGTTGGTTCGAAATTCATTTTTGTTTATTGCTGTACATGATAACTTCTATTCAAGCTCATCTGGCTAAAAATACAAGAATAATATAGTGCACAAGCTGTGTATGATCTTTAATGGTTAACTCGGTTATTTTGAATTAGATCCATATCGGTAAGTTTGACTCATTGAAATGTCATTGAACTGTGCTCTTTTTTCCCAGATGACCTCTTTAGATAGTTATAGAAATGGCACACACGCACATACAGGGAAACACACACACTCATACCCACATACGCACACACACAGACACACACATACACAGGCCCACACACACACAGAATAGAGATAAGAAAGGAAATGGCTCGTTAAATTTAGGTCATTTTATGAACAGTTGCAATTATGCTCGTTTTGTTATATATTATTATATTCCTCCACAGTATTGCATAAGCTTGGCCATCACTCCTGAGTAGTGCGTGGAGATAAAGGGGAGAGGAGCTGTGTCTAACACCTTATCGGACTGCCCTAGTGACTAGCCACAGGAAGGAGAAATCTCATCAAGACTAATGAGCACTGAAGTGCAAAAGAAGGAAGATAAATGGATTGATGTTGCCAAGACAGGGAAGGTCAGGACAGTCAAATAACTTTCTGCCCTCCCTCATTTCCCTTGTTCAAGCCCACAAGCACTCCAAGAACAAACAAGCTTTTATAGTTTCAAAGCAGTGTGCACAAGCATGTACATTGCATGATATCACTGTAGTCATTGAGAGAAGACGCTTGCATCTGAAGCCTCTTCAATAAAAGCCTGTACAACTATGAAAAATGTAAGTGCAACAAGATCAAGGAAAACGAATAAGAAATATATATTAGCGTCGGTGGTTGAGTGCATGTCTTTGTTGCGTTTCCATTAAGTAAGGTATGTTCTGAATAGAACACTATACGATGCTATTACAAAGAAGTACGATACAACAAAGAAGTACAAGTACAACATTTTATCCATCTGTGGTCCCATGACATGCCACCAGGTGTGGTGTGCTTAGCCGTTACTAGCCGTTTTTAAAATCTGCCCCTTATGACATCACAAGTGGGCGTGTCCACCTAGATATGAGAAGTTTAATCACACCACACCTGGTGGCATGTCATGGAACCTTTAATTAACCTGGCCAAGGTTCAGGGTTCAAGGTATGGAGGAGGCCACATATCCCTTATCCACATATCCGCCGTTGCATGTTCTTTTGGTCCCAATCAGTAAAATGTTGAATGCCTTTGAGGCAACTCAAGGAAACAATGAACACTTCACATTCACCAATGTATTATTTAAACGTTGTTTTCAGTAAATCCACTTCTTGCTGCTCAGGTTGGACTCTGACCAACATGGCCAACATGTCTGCCCCCTCTCCCTTTCAGCCCACTTCCCCTCTACACTCCACCAAGCATATCCACATCAAATCAGACAATATGTGTCGACGTGTCCACTGACCCAGCAAGTGTGTGTCTGCGCTCAGTGTATCATCAGCATGTGTGTTCTGACAACAAACCAACGCCAGGCCCCGGCCACTCGGATGCGTTACATGCACACCAATGTTAATTGTCAATTACATCAATCAAAAGCCAATCGTCCGGCTGGACGCGTGCGCTATTGAATTAGCAGCCAATGATCCGATTGCAGTCGTACACGGTGGTTATCAGATCGCATTACCTCCTGCAACACCCTCCTCTGTCATCGGGGGAAACACAGGGAAACATAAGGAAGAAGATGATGTGATTACAATGTGTGTTAACACAGGTGACGTTACAGGATGACTAGCTAAGCACAGATTGACTACAAGGTATGATACAGGGGCTCTGCCGAACAGGGAAGCAGGGCTTTTGAAGGGCAGAGAGGTCTAAAGGCCCATTCACACCCTACGGTAAATACGGATACGGACGCTTTCGTCCGGTCCCGGAGGTTGTTTTGTCCGTCAGTGGGTCCGTCGCCTCTGAGCTTACGAATCCGGAGTGCTCCGGACGAAACGGAGCAATACCACCGGAGATCGAGGCGGCAGTAGAGTCAGAAGTCCAACCATTCATGAAAATAGAGAGAGAGTAGTAGGCCCATAATATCTGATATGTATACATATATTTTGTATTCAACGTTTTATACTTATATTATACTATATACCTGACCTTTTTATTTTATTGTTTGCTTTGGCAATGCAAATGTATATTTCTCATGCCAATAAAGCTTTTTTTAATTAAAATTTTGAGGAGAGGGGTGAGGGGTGTCACATGGCACCGCCACATACACTTTTTGCCGATTTCGAATGACAAAGCAAAATCATCTCCTCTAGAGATGCAATGTTTGCGATTGTCGATGCCGGTAATTTGCGACACTACAGTCGCTGCCCTCTAGAGGATTTATTGCGTAACATCCATAACAACACTGAAACAGGACGGAGGTATAAAGGGTAGTACCGGAGACAACGTTTACAATGAATGACAATGTATGAATGGGCCTTTATCCAGTCAGCTTGGGAAACAACACTCAGGGATGCACACATGTCTGTTCCTGTTCTAACCGGAAATGATGATGGCTTCTTTATTCGTGGATCAGCGGTGGTGGTGCCTTGCTTCAGGGAGTGACTTTTATTGTCAGCGGCAAAGTCAAGAGAGGGGAGATGAAATGCTATCCAAAAGCATCTTTATTTATAAACCGCGAGCCATTCAACACACAGAGGCTGACAAGAGGAGGGCGGGGCCACCGGAGGGGCTGCTGCCTAACTAGCCGAGACGAGAAGTCATTGTTCTCTATTGCCTGACGATTGTGTTGGCACACAAACACACACATGCACAAACACACACACACACTTGCTATTAGAGGGTTTTTAAATATCCATCGGGGCTGTGTGAGGGGGATGCTCACAGATTGTCTGTGTCTCATGCCTCAATGCTTTTTTTTATTTTTAAGCTATAATATCCAAGGGCCTGAGTACATCAAAGAATCATTTTAAATGTGTTGTTTTGACTTAAATCATGCCACTCCCCCTGAGCTGGGCCAAACTAGTTATGTCTCATAAAGATACAGCATTTTCTCCTGCAATTTCGTTGGTTATTTGTGTTATATTTTAGTCTGATGTGTGATTGACAGAAAATGTTTTATTTTAAATAATCCTTTCTTAGCAGTCACCTCATTCGACTTAGCTTAGGAGATAAGCAGCACAAGGCGTTTCGTGATAACCACACCACGGTTATTCTGTTGGTTCTTTGGATCGCTCGATGGATGTTAATGGAATGAAGGTGAAGAGTTTTTCGTGGGGGCTGTGCACAAAACACAATCTTCAGACGGGCAGATACCCTCCTGCAGGATTAATGCTTGTACTATAGCTCACATGTCACACAATTAACAACAGCGAACGCAACCCCCTCTTTCTCCTCCACCTACATCATCCAAACAATCAATTCCAATGTAATTGCTGTGGTTGCTGCTGCTGCTGCTGCAACGTGGCATTCTATGTTGAGGCCCATTCCTGTTCCTACGGAGGTGGTCGAAACAGGTACAGGCACACGGACGGAACAGATCCAATCGGGTCCAAATCCATATGGCGCTGTTGGCTATCAATTAGACGCATAGTGAATAAACATAGTGAGCTAATTGGAATTCGTTAAGAGTAAATGGTTCAGCATGCATGATGATCTGCCTGAATCTATGCCCTGATCCAATGCAAACATTTGGCTGTGGTTAAGTGGCAAAACTAAATCAATATAGGGACTAATTTCGAAAACACTGCCTATGGTTTTTATCCTTGTCACTGTATATTGATGCCATAGGGATGTTGATTGAGCCCTAAATAAATACCCTATATTTACTTCTTGATAACTTGATATCTATATATATATATATACAGTATATATATATATATATATATATATATATATATATATATATATATATATATGTATGTATGTATGTATGTATGTATGTATGTATGTATGTATATATATATATATATATATATATATATTGTTTTATATATATATTTATGAGTAATTGGGTGTGGCGTGTGGAGTTTGTTTTGCATGAAGTTGCACCCCCTGGTTACAGAATGCTGAACCAATGAGCCATGGCAATACCCTTCACTCACACACACGCACACACAAAGACACACACATCAGACCGCAGGAGTTGACAGACTTCCACAGCTGGAGAGGAGTGGTCATTATAATTTCCCATTAAAATTCTGAAAAAGTTGGGAAAGGAAGAGAAATATTCCTAATTGCTCCTTGAGATTACCCCGGCGAGGACGCGCCGCACAAGAGAGATGGCAGGGGCTGATCGAGAGAGACCAAAGGTGTAATGACAGCTGCTGTTGACTGAGCAAGGGATAGTCCCCCAGCCTAGCCCACACATCCTCATATTATCAGCCCATCAAGACAGGAAAGCAATCTCCCCACTGCTCATTTCATAAGCTATGCATATCAATGCTCCATTAATGACATGATAAAAGTTCCACCGGCCCCTCCGAAACGCATCCACTCGCACCTCCTCCTCCCACCTCCTCCTCCCACACTGTCCAGCCCGATTACGTAATCGGACGGACATCTCCACTTCCGGATGCACCTGATCATGTGGGGGAGAAAAAAGGAATGCAGATTAGCTATCATAGGTTATGACGGCCGAGTGTTTCCGAGGGAGGCACAGAGTTCACGGCATTGACTCTTATGTCAGAGGAATAAACAGAGACGTGATAATGGCCATGGCTTTGTTTTTCCCCTTTTTATTGGATATCGATCCGGTTTCAACTGCATAGAGTGTTCAGGTGTCAAAACACCACATGTGTATTCACATGTTTTTCTGTTCATCCTTCCATTACCTCAGAGGAGTGGAAGACTAAAGTACAAGAGATGAAGATTGACAGATTGTGATTTGGCTGTTGTCAACACAGTCTCCTTTTTAAAGGGGCTTCAAAACAAGAGTGAAAAACACTTCACTTGGTAAAAATAAAAGATAGAGCTTCCCCCCCCACCCGCCCCCAAAATATCTATTTCGCGGATGGATAGCATGACAGGTAACTAGTGATTGGTATGATGGATTACTACTTTGCTAAACAAACAATTAAGAAGCAGAGTGGAGATGCTGTTGCTATGATACAGGAGGGGGGAGGGGGAGTGTTGAACAGAAAGGTAACATACACTAATTAAAATGAATGATATAGGAATTGGCAGGAGGGATTAGCAAAGTATAGTACCATATGCAAATGCAGAGA
The DNA here is from genome assembly GCF_964030765.1 of Micromesistius poutassou. Classification (NCBI taxonomy): domain Eukaryota; kingdom Metazoa; phylum Chordata; class Actinopteri; order Gadiformes; family Gadidae; genus Micromesistius; species Micromesistius poutassou. The sequence goes on from NC_140272.1 coordinate 14,590,289, forward strand.
GTCTACTTAACCTGTGATGTATGGGCACTTATGGCACATCGAACATTACACTTTGCTGTACAGCAAAACGAGTGCAAACAATAAAAATGATAATAATAATAATTTACATTACAGTAAATGTATAGGAGCTGTAAATTAAAAGTATTGCCAATAATATTCCAGTGGTTTCAGCAGTTATTATCCGGCCATATATCGGTTTTACCAGAGACCCGCTGTAGAATTCCAACCACAAAGGGTTGCGTTCCTATTATTACACTGTGTCGGTCTCAAATCAATCCAGCTAATTGGCAAAGGATATAAGTGTGGGGCTGAAGGGTGGAGTAAATCAAAGAATCTGGTAGGGACTTGCAATTGCAACAGTGTGGATTGGACAAACAAACAACAAGCCCAGCACATCTCAAGTCTTATCAAACCTGACAGGAACATGGGCCGTGCAATTTAGGAACACAAGTACTTGCCATGCCCTTTCAATCAAGGCAGGCTAACTTTGCTAACAAGCCATCGATTGGCCACTGAATTGGCTTATGGGGCAACGGAGGGGAATATAATCACCAGGGCCAGGCAGGCAACTTTGCAGCCAAGTGCTCGCTCAGCCAGAGAGTTTATGTATTTCTTTGTTAAGGGGGGTAACGCCTCACACTATAGCCTCTCACATTGTGTGTCATAGTACTCTCTTCGCCAATGGGCCCGCGTTTCTTTATGAGAGGCCTTGATTCGGTTGCGCTGTGCAGACTTCAAAAGGCACCATGGGGAATATCAGAGACACTTTTGTGAACTGTTTTCAATCTGTGTGTTTTTCTGCCCAGCGCTGGCCATGGTTTCATTATCGAAGCGATCAAGGTTAACTCGTCTGGGTGTCATCGACCCTAGATCTCCACTTCATTACATGGTCATGCTTTCAAAGATAATGTTATTCACAAATAAATCTTTACATATTCATGAAAGCAAGATGCGAGACACCATTCCATTTAAGCTTGATGATCTCCGGAAAATATTTTGAGGTTACATAAAACTAAACTGTATATCATATCTGATTATATGTGTATTCAGCTTAATTTGCTGTAATTATGCTCCCCTGTTTGCTGAACTCCTGCCTGAGGCCAACACCCCCACACACAATAGTTATGTTCTGTTTAATTGTTTAGCTTCATTACAATTGCAGCACACCTTTACAGAACAGTTATGCCTTGCAAACTGAGCTGTATACCTTTGAGATGTTTTCTACACACACACACACACACACACACAAACATTCTCTGCGCAAAGTCAAAGTACTTTGTGGGCGGTTCTACGGCGCTGTTGCTATTATGACGGCGACTAGCAACGACACATGCGTTGGTGTAGAAAGTCAATTGCACCGGGCGCAAGATAGGGCCCTCTGTCTCAATCACACTCTCTTTCCGTCACATAGACACTCTCCCAGACGTGCACGCACACAGCCATGCGCACCACTCTCTCAGTCGTGCACGCACACACACAAACCAACGCACCATCATAACAGTGCTACTCCATTAGACGTGTGATGGTGTAACTGTGGGGGCCTGCATACATGTCCCCTGACATTACTTAGAGATGGAATACAACGCCAGACAGACCTTGTTAGCTCCCCTTGCCTGCAGGTATTGATTTGATTCCCACCTCTGGGGTTCCCTCCTTGCCCTGCTCCAGCACAGACATACAGCTCCTTGTAGACATCGTATAGCTGTAGCGTTGTATGGCCGAAGGAGGTCCGGTGGTAAGTGATAGTGTATTAAGTCTGTAACGGGCAGGGTGTAATGAAAGCTCTCCATCCGGGGGCGTGACTTGATAATGCTGCTAAATTAGGCCGGCAGGGTCAGGTGGTCTGCAGAGACAACGGGAACTACTTGGGGAAATGCATTTATAAAAAAATGTAAAGGACTGAATGAAGGGCTTCATTGGTTGTATGTGCAGACGATTGGACCCAGTTGAAAAGAGAGGAAGAAACAAGCACTAGACAACATGCTTTCTTACAGTAACATAAAAATGACGATCACAAGTTTGAGATTTCCGAGTTGCATGAATTCATGGTGCAGGTATCAGTGTTTTAACTACATCCCTCTCTGATCTAACATTCATTTAATTTCCATGATGAATAAGAGTAATTCATGTTTTTTACAAGTGCATAAAAAAAATACATGTACACGGCGGGGAATTGCGTGGAAGAGCGTAAATGTGCTGCAGTTACTGATCGTTTTGCTTCCACCTCGACTTTGGTGAAGTTGTGGGAGGGAGAGCTTATAGGCTTACAGAGGTTCCAGAACCTTTCAAGAGGAATGGGAGATTAAAAAGGGAATAGCCTTTTCGGAAATAGAGAAAACACATTACTCCCTAGTATTGGCTCTGCTCTCAAACTACCTCTATTGATAGCATTTTCCAAACACAGTGATGTGCAATATCAAGGGCATGCATGTGTGTGACGGCATTGCATATATTTGGTATTTATTTGTGTCTTTTGGATGAGGAAAATGTACTACTTCTAGTACTTTTGTATTACTCTTAAAGGCAAAGAAATATATAAACTTCGAAATTGGTGCTTTGAAATTGTCAACTAGTTGGTTTTTTCACACATTTCCAGGCAGAGGAAAATTAACAAACAGGCAAGGGAGATTTAATTGTATGAGAGAGAGAGAGAGAGAGAGAGAGAGAGAGAGAGAGAGAGAGAGAGAGAGAGAGAGAGAGAGAGAGAGAGAGACTTGTACCTGTTGCTTCCAGCATGAACCAACCCCAACTCACACACACAAACTCAAAAGAGCCCTTATTCTGTTAATTATTCAATTACTCTACAAATGATAATTGGGTCTGAGACCAGGGTCTATAATATGTATAATATGTTATTTTTTTTCGAATAGTGAGAATCGTGGAATGAGAAAGTGTGGAAAACAACGAGGAGTTAAGTGGTGATTGCGGTTCAGTTAGAAGTGCATAGGAGGAGAGTGAAATAGGCAACGTTTCCCCTGTGAGGTGCTATCAGTGATATCTCTTCTTCTTGTCTGTATGCCTTTCCGGGAGACAGTTTCGGTACACCTATCTGCTACGCTTGACAGTTATGTCAGTCTGCATGTTTTCTAACAGTATTAACAGTTATTTAGGTCATGTTTTGAATCATTCATATTTAAAACCCCGACCAGACGTTCGACCGAGCGCAGAGAACTCACCTGTCTCAAAATCATAACAAACCGATATGAACGTTTATTTTGTTTTGCTTTTTTTTATTATTCCTCCACTGCATGCTACGACGGATCAAAGGCGAGCAGGGCGTGGATACGTTCAGTAATCAAAGAGCCCTGATACTTCCAGCAACTGATTAAATGGTTGAACATGGCTGATGCAACGGCACGGAAACATAGCTCTTTCATGTTCCATCTGGAAAAGCATGTTCAAGCCGGCGTGGACACGATGCCTTTCTACAAAGCAACGCATCTCACAATGCCGTCGCTTGTCATTCCACTGAGCACTAAGTGATTCATGGCTGGATAGATGCTTTGACAGTTTTTGAATGCGCATTGTAGTTTATTTTGAGATGAACATGTAACAGTTTTAAACATTTCCACTCATAAGTGCAACTAATTATTTATATAGATTTACATAGATTCAGGTTCTCAGGCTCTCATATATATATATATATATATATATATACATAATTATTATTACTTTAACATCAATCATGCTTTGGGGAATGATTTTATGAGATTGGCAGACAATTAGCCATGAAATTCACTTTCTATATTGGAAGGGCTACAATTTCCCAGGGGGAGTGAAGTGAATCCCTTCAATGCAAATGTTCATAAAGATGTGTGTGTGTGTGTGTGTGTGTGTGTGTGTGTGTGTGTGTGTGTGTGTGCATGTATTTATATACTTTATGTGGACACATGAAATCGTAACATGATTCCATTTCAATGGATAAAAAACATCCTCATTTAAAAATGCATATATTTGCCTTACCAGATATGAACTTGTGCCCACACACTGCTCAGAAACATTCCCAATGACATGTTTCCTACTTGCCGGGATCATAGCTTATTAGCAACCTGAAGACTTGAAACATATGTAGGACGAGCAATATGCAAATTTGACCCTTGACACATTATGCCTCACTGCTATTTGACTTAGCACAGAGAAGCATACTGTACCACTAAGACTACTAATGAGCACAATGTCTCAGAGGCCAGTGGCATTGCCAGAGGTGGTTGCTACACACTATGCTGTGGTATTAACAAACCCCAGAAATCTTAACCCCACCCCTTTCCCTCCTATTCATTATCATTATTTATCATAATTACTATTAGCAGGAGCTTATTTGTCTCCCAATTTAGACGTATCATTCTGACAGTGTTAATGTGCGTTGACACCCTGCTGCCTGAAGTCGTAGCCCTTTGCTCCTCCTGGGGCAGGACCTCAGAGCCGGCCGTGCTGTTTGGATGCGAACATGCTTGGTAAATGATCTGGATTTCTGCCGATGTCAGCTGAGACACCCTGAGGGCGTCCCACGCAGCACAACCCAACGGGCTGCCGGGTCGAAGCGAGAGGGGGGGGGGGGGGGCAGATCCGTCAGGTCCACGTCTCCGTGGCAGGAAGTCGTAAGAAAGCCAAATCGTCTGAAGAAAGCCAAACAGAGATGATACAATGGTGACGACGGCGGCGGTGGCGGCAACAGCCATGAGAGGGTCAGCGTTTCTCCAAAGATGAAACCAGAGAAAGGAAGTTGGAGAAAACAGAGACAAGATAGCCAGAGTGACAGAGGGAGGGAGAGATGGATGTGGATACGAGGGCTCTCTCACCCAATTCTGGAACCCCTGCAGCGTGAATTAACATTTCATGTTCAGTGCAAAATGTGAGTTGCTCTGCTGAGGGCTTGGTAAACTCTCATAAACTTGGCAGGCTCTGTCGAATTCTGCACTGGCAATTATAATCATATTTTCGGATGTGCATATCGCCTTGGGGTGTTATCGGAATTCGGATTTGCACTCTATCACCTCTAGAATCAACAGTAAACTGTTGGCAGTACATTTTTGTAAACACTACATTCTGACAGTGGCCTGTGAAGGAGAAATCTTGATATGAACTGAAGCATGAATCCAAGCCGCTACACCCGTTATTTGCAGATTTCAGACCTTCCAAGCTTCAGCATGGCAATAAGACCATTATTCCACTAACCCTCCACCACATCCTTTGTGGTGGAAGGTTTTCTCCTTGTGAGCTGAAGACGAAACCCGAACCATTATGCAGAGGCTTTGCCAAGTACTATTACGGAATAGAATTGAATACCCTGATCCTACAATCTGTCATGTATAACGTAATGAATGTACTTCCTCGGCCTTCCTGTTCCCCTTGTTGTTTCGGTTTGGGTCACGGCTCTGGAAAGCACGCTAGGCCCCTCAAAATAGCTGACATTGTTCACCCTCAAATTCTCTCAACCCTGCTCCCACACTGGCAACCCTCACTTGTGCAGGTGTTCATGATAGTGATTCAGACCCGGGATGCCTCAGTGACATTTATTGCCTGCATTCACAATAAAACATTCCATAAGCTCCAACGTGACTGCATGAATAAGTCTCCAACGGAGATGGCCTAGATCCCAGGTGCGGGTCGCGCACTGGATGATCGTATGTTTATTTTTTTACATACACACACATTTACATTACGAAATGATCACGCATTCACAATAAAACATTCCATAAGCTCCAAGGTGACTGTATGAATAAGTCTAAAATAACAAAAAATAAAAAATCCTTACATATTAACATGCATATTAACAATGGCATGTTAATATAATAATTTTGTAACTTTTTCAACTCCGTTACACATGCAGATGTGTATACTAAATGGCCCCTATGTCTCAACAGGCTGAGATAATTGAAAGTGAGTTGTGCCTTTCATGTAAACAGATGAGGTTTTTAATCTACAATCCAAATTCAAAGGCAGTTATATGCTCCATGTGCAAACAGAGGCACTGTGATCAGGATTAATTTCTTCAAACCGAGATCTCAAATTGAGATATTGTATTTCCCCCAAGTGAAGAGTAAACGTGAAGATTGGTTCTTTCACTGTCGTCAAAGCAGTCGTTTCACTAAAGCACAGGGAACGATTAACGGATCGTTCTAGTAAGTAATCATTCGTCATAGCCTGTACTTCCTACAGCAGTTAACTACAATCAATGTGACTAAATACTCGTATGGTAAGTAACTTTAATGCAATATTTTTAAAAAGCAACATTCCCCAACACCACAGCTCGCCAGCCGGCAGGTTTACATCTTTATACAGGTGTTAAAAGGTTGAGGTTGCAGCTGCTTTAGATTAAAGAGCTCTTTTCATAGGTCGTACTCGTAAAGGATGCCTTCTCCCGATGGCATCCTTGCAGGGAAGGACTTAATGATGCGCTCAATAGTGCAAACAATGACATTAGGAACAAACAAGGCTTGCATCTCCCCACATTGATGGGATAGATAATTGTGGCTCGATTTGCATGAGAATCGTAGTGGAACCAGTTGGGGTCCTGAGTAAATAAGGCTGCGCATAATGAGGCCGTATTCGTAATTAAAGGTGCAGTGTTACTAGCAATTAACCAATGACCTTAACAAATGTCAATCAAAATGTAATCTCCTGATCGTCAAGGCAGAGGCGACCGGAGAGATGGAGATAGAGGGAGAGGGAGGGAAGAGAGCGAGGGAAAAATGTCAGCATGTGCCATGCTACCTTCCAGGATTTTTTTTCCAGGGTTTTGCTTTAATCCTATACTTACACTGATTAGCAGCATTATCACTTGGCCATGGGAAATATTTGAGTCCCTGCGTGCTCTATTGGCTTTATGCACGCAGTTGAAATTCACAATGTGTAGACAAGGCCACCTCCTGTAATATGCGTGTTTTTTTTTGTGCTGCCGTAAAGTAATTACAATCCATTATCGGCCAACAGGTCCCAGGGTTCGGGGTCAACACAGATTTGATCAAATTACCCGTAAAAAGTTGCGGTCCTGGGTTTTTACCTCTGTTCAATTTCATGAACTCACCCTAATTGATTCAGGACTGCCGGGGCCCAGTTGGCGTCAATCCATCACAGGGCCACTACCTGCTCGGAATATAATAAAGAGCCCCGTCGGGCGGGCCGGCGCACCTGCCTCTCCCTGCTTACTGCCTTCCACATTCCTGCTGATGTCACGGACTGTTTGAGAGACGGATTATAGAGCCAACCCAAGCAACACTCACACACCTCCTCTGTGTCCTAACAAGCCGTACATTGACACCCGTAACGGGGCCATCAAATGGAGGCTGAGATCCAGCATTGTGCACATCACTGTCAAACAACTCATTTTTTGTCTTTTTTGGTTGCATTTTCTATGTTGCTCCTTCCAACATAACTACTCTTCTCTTCAAGAGCCAGTCGTTGGATTTACTGTTTCAATAAAACGGATGTAATTCTTCTCCTCCCCCCCCCATCCCTTCCGACCCTCAAACCCATTTTCGTCTTTATTACATTTATGGGCAGCACTGAATTATTCAACCAAACAGTGACAGTGGGGCCAGAGTTATGGTGGTCATCATTGTGCATCGCCGCTGATGTATCAGCACAATCATACAGAAAGAAATATAAAATACACCGCAGAGCTCGGCTAAGTTGTGCTTCTGCCACCTGTCAAAACACTTAGAAAGAAGGAGAGAAAAAGCAGGTACATTCTGCTTTCCACTTCTCGTCACAAATCCCTGCAATTGTAGCTTCACTACAAACAGCTAGAGAGGGCAAGCGGTGTTCAATCCCATTTCACAGAAGCATTCTCCCCGAGAACTCAGGAATTAAAAAAAGTAATGGTTTATCTTCGGCGTCTGCAGACAATTACATCAAAACCAAGCTAGGAGGCAATCATTTATTTTTCTCCACCAAGTTCCTTATCTCCTTGCTACTAAGAAATCAACGAGAACGTTGCAGCATATACGTGTCAAGTGACATTGAACACTTTCTTGTATGGGCCTAAAGGTCACTGAGGATTTAGAAGTGATGCTGTGTTGTTAATTCTTTTCCCCTGGTTTCTCAAAGACATCCAGAAGGTTGTAGGGGGAAGCTTCCCCGTGACCAGCAGCCACAGGGCGGACACCGTGCCTCGCGTCTCCTTCCAGGAGAAACCTTCCAGCTCAGAAGTCCCATCCCCTGCCCAGCCTCGCTCACTCGATCATCATTCCAGATGTGTCAATCAGCCGAGCGTGGAGACTGAACACTCATCTCCCAAAGAGATTATATGTCATCAGAGGATGGAGGCACTCACAAATCCCACCCCCCCCCCCAATCACACACTCACACACACATTTCTTCTCTCTCCCCGCTGAAGGGGCTTGAGAAGGAGCCCATTTCCTTCTAGGTGACAGAGGAGGTGGAGGGGCTGTGTTTGCGCAGCACTAGAGAGTGCCTCATTACAATGCGTTAGCATGTTGCTGGAAATAGTCTTGGTCAGGGGGCCTTAATCCCCGCTGTGCTTAATGAGGGGCCACACAGCCTCTTGGCGGGTCCAAGAAGTCATTAAGACTGCATAGAGGAGGAAGGGGTTGTGAGAGAGTGAGAGAGCTAGACAGAGAGATGGAAAGTTATTTTTATACAGTATTACTCAAATTGTCCCTGTCATTTGTAAATTTGATTTTTTTTTATACGGTTTACAACTTGCAATTTCACATGCATCACAATTTGCCAAAGCGCAACTGCTTTGGCAATGTTAATGTTTATTTTCCATTCCGATAAAGCTCTTTTGATAGTGCAATCTAGAAATGCACTGTAAACAAACAATTATGAGTATTAGTCATTGTTATAAATGACAAAGAATCAGATATTGAGGCAGAAATGCTCGGCTGAACTAGACAGGCTGCTGCCTCAGAGAGCCAGCTTTCCGATGGCTGCTCAAGTGTGAGAGTGAAAGGGAAACTGTTGTGAGAGGTTCAGAATGTCACTTACTAAACAATTATGCAGAGAAAGCTTGCAACAGATGTAATGCTGGTACTTTGGTCCAATGGTGTCATTACTGCCGAGAACTAGAGAACTAGAGAACTAGAACTAGAGAGAATCAAGAGAATATTTTCTATTATTCAAAAGTATGTTACGTTCACAACATTTATACATTAGTAGTGATGTGAACAAAATGAATATGTGGAGAAAGTTGTTGGAAGTCAAAGCAGCACAGTTACCATGGCATGAGCACAATGAACTGAAGCCTCATCTATAATTGGAATATCGGCAGGGAAGGTATCCATGATGAAAAGACAGATTAATTGGTCAGATAGAAAGGTCATGTCTGTATGTGATAGCTACATAGTTTACCCTTTTACTGCAAGCAACTTTTAAGATGTCTATACAAATGAATGAACAATAGCAAACAGGTGAATCGAGGTGTTATACATTTTTGTCAAACATCGCCGCAGGATTGATTTGACATTTGGATAAGATTACAATTTGGGTTTGAATGGTCATCTTAAAATGATGTGTGTTCAACATAAAGCCAATTACCTAGTTTAGATATGAGTCATCTCATTAAGATTACATAGTGTTCACGCTTTTGTCCGTTTTCAATACCATCACATTTATGAACTTGGAACTTCAAAGTATAGCGTCTCTTTGTCTTGAACCCTTGTGTTTAGCATACTAACAAAAAAATGAAACAAGACAGCTCCCTCTTTCAAATGAATCCCAAGCCCTACGGAGTTATAAAACACTGTCCATGAAACAATAGCCCCGTGCATAATTGAATTGGTTATTTATTTTCTTATTCTTTCAATAAACAATATTTTCCCACAAGACGATATGCATACAAATTTTCCCCTGTCTCATTTTTACTTTTATTCTGTTTTTTTGGCAGGGTTTAATTAATCTACTTAATACACATATATCCCCTGGCTTTCTAGCTAGTCAAAGGAGCTGCCTCTCCCAGTGTTGCTGGGAGACTAGGCTCATTATGAAAGTCATTCATCCTAGTGTTGTTCTCCTGGGTCAATATGTGATTGGAGCACTGTGCACACAGCTTGTTATGCAGTGAAATAGCTTCTTGTTCTTTTTTTAGATGCTAAATTAGCCAAACAATTACCCATCAACCCAAGTAGAAACTTGATTCTGGCCCTGAATTGTTCCGCCTGACCAGACCTGACAAAATGTTAACCTTGTCATCCCGTGCAAAGCAACTTAAATTATGCTTATAACATTCAATGTCCAGTATAACATTCAACTTTTACTAGAAATGTTGATTATTCTGTGCATTCCGTTTGGACCCGACCAAAGGTGTGTTCATATCCAATTTAATAAAACATCAATGAGCATGGGTCTAGGGATCTTGCTTAATGACTCCTTTTGGCCGGGAGTCGGACACCCTAACCTCACCAGACCCTCCAATTTTAGGTTGGCTCTTGTCAAGCTCAAAACTAAACAATGCTTAAGAAGCCTATTGCGTTTTGAATTGATTCCATATCCACATGGAATTGATTGAGTGCATTGTTCACCACCTAATCACCACCAACCCAACGTTACGTTATCAAACGCTTCTTGGCGGCCATAATAATCATACATATGAAGCAGTGGAACATCTGTAACCCTAATAACTGATTAAAGTTTTAGAGAAATACGTCAATACTTCTCCTGTATGGATTGTCCCATTTAAACATCATAAAATAAAAACATCTCAATCTTAAATAAATTGTGCCACTCATAATAATCTTTCCTGTCTTTTTCTATCCCTGCTACTGTTCTTTGTTCATGTTGCTGACACACACACACACATACACACACACACGTTTGGCACAGTGTTTTAAATGAAGACCGCCAACATTTCTAAATGCGCTCCAATTGAATGCACCAAACAAGCAATAACTGCAGAACACACCTCAGTCAACCCACTTTCACAGCAAACAAAGAAAACTTCCTTCAGGGCTTTCACTATCAACCCCCCCAACCCCATCACCGCCCACCCCCACCCCCTGCGGAGATAGATGCTGGGCGAGGTGGAGGAGGAGGAGGAGGAGGAGGAGGAAGCTGGACCATGGGCCCAGTGGCAGTGATTTCCTGCCAAATAGCTCTGTTATGATAAATCAGAGATCCCAGCCCCAGTTTTTCCAAGACATCTATAAGTCTCATTGGAAGGGAGCCAGGGAGCCCAGGCGCAGCGGAGCCGCTGCGCTGGATGCAGAGAAATTAGCAAGTTACTCTGCTGCGCTGGCTGGTCCAACACACACTAATGACCATTATTTATTTGTTGCTGTGAACCCAGTCCCAGACACTATCTACGTCAAGCCTTGGCTACCGAAATAAAAGCATTGCAATGCTAAAAGAGACAGGATAGAGGGAGTGGAGAGGAAGAATTGGCAGTCACCTGGCTTTGTTAATTGTGCATATTTGCACTTATCAAAGCAATTATAGGCCCCTGTGAATACAAACTACACGGAAGCGTCTAATGGCTTGAATAAACTTTTGAATAAACGTTTTTGCAAAAAATAAAGTGAGAGAGAGAGATCGTAGGAAGCTCGACAATCATGGAAATACTTATATGGTATAGTATATCGAAACTTTAATCTGGTATAATTCCAGAACGCAATTATTGTATTTTCTCTGCGGTAGAAGATACCTCGTTTGAACTACAATGAAATTTCCATTCTAAAGTGAAAACTTCTTCTAAAGAGCAGCCAGCAGGTGATATATGGTTAGCATTAATTGGCACAAATAGAATGAAGAGAAACGTTTATAGCTCAAAGCATGAGGGAGCAAAGAAAATGCAGCATGTGGCTCTTATAAGACATAATGAACGAATGTTGATTCTGTTGATCTGGTGATTCAGATCTGTCCATTAAAAATATGCACATTGGATGTGTATGATGTCAAACAGCACGGGTTCATTTATGAAATTATATGGATCACATCATTTAGGGCTAGAATGGTTGTCATGTAAAACATCTGAAATCCATTGAGTATGAGTTAAAATGTATTTACCCATATTATACATCTCAATTCATGAATAATACAAAGTGTTTTTTTCATTTTTATTTTTAGTTATTTTGTCCTATTAAAGCAATCAATGGGTTTTTAATGTAAGTGTTATGTGGTGGCATGTAAGTGGCATGTGTTCAAGTCACATGTTTATGGTACAGCAGGATCAGTAACAGTTTGAGTACAAGCTGGTCAAATACATACATAATGCTGATAATATTTTCTTTAACATACTACTTTTTACCGTTATAACCACCCAACCTTACAACCTCAACCTGAAAAAATGTATACGAATAATGAGACCACTCTTACATTCCAATGACAGACAAATTGAACTTGTGACCTCGACTAACATGAATTAAACAGTAAAAAATCATGAAAATGTATATTCTTAATACAGAACTTGTTCAATTCAATGTTGTATCAGAAAAGTCAAGGACAGAAACTACATGATGCAGAGACACATGGGGAAATGAATGCGTATAACCTTTGCGGTCAACATAAAATGGAAAGGAATGAGCATAAAATAAAACTAAATTAATGGAAGAGACAACTAGTCCAGCGCATAGACCTGAACCACAAATCTAGATAAATAGATGAACTTAGAGCTCAAGAGATGCAGAAAGGACAGACAGATAGGGTAGAATATACAGTCAAGCGATAGATCAATAAATATGGACGGATGGATGGATAGCGATAAGACATAACTAATGCCTGTGGAAATCTCCCATCTTCCTCTTCTGGAACGATTCCGGAAATTTGCTCATCGGAATAAAAGTCATCTGACAGTCGATGGAGTTGCTTCTTTCGTGCTTCACAAGTTGCATCCTGATTATTGTTGCTAAAATAAGTGACAGATATCTGAGAACAGTAGGGGCTGGTAAGGACATGAGATAACATGTGACCACCTTGCCATGAGCATTCATTCTCTGTTTTGTTGCTCTGTGTTTGTGTGTTTGTGTGTGTGCATGGGTGCACACATGTGGGTATTTGTTTTAGGGAAAGGATTTGGATGCCAATGACAGGCAATGGAATTGACCTGGTGAGACAGCTTGTACAAACCCCAGCATCTGCCCAGCCACACACACACACACACACACACACACACACACACACACACACACACACACACACACACGTAGAGACACTAATACATGACTCATGCCTGCACTCACACACACGCACACAGGGACACGCCATCAGGTCCCCTGTGAAGCAGAACAGTACCCTGCAAACAGTCTGGACTATAACCCCTTGATATCACTTAGCAAGCACTCAGCCTTATTATGATGTTTATTCAATTCATCAAGGGCAGAAAAAGGAATAACAGAGGGGATGCATGTGTGTGTGTGTGTGTGTGTGTGTGTGTGTGTGTGTGTGTGTGTGTATGTGTGTGTATGTGTGTGTGTGTGTGTTCTGGAATTCCTGCTATTAAAAAATGTAAAGATGTTTTTGGTCACTGTCAGCTGTAAAATACAATGCAGCTCAGAGCCATTCATCTTTCCAGAAAGATTTCTTGTCACTGAAGGGTCTTGGGGCCTATTTCCCTCCAAACGCAAACCACTGGTCTTGATAATCGAAAAGCACGCAAACGTCATGACAAATGGATAAACAACAGTGACAGTTGCTGTACGATTTTATTCATATATATAGAACGTGCACATTTCTTTATTGGTTGGAATTCTATTTTGATTTAAAACGTAATCCTGCCGCACCCACTCATTACATGGTGAATAATCAAGTCACCTTTTTGCCAATCACCACCTCAACCAGAGTTTAAACATTTGCCAACTTGGAGCCAATTGAGTAAATCATCAAAAATAAATATCAGTGATTGCAGAATGGTACTACAGGCAGAGCATTGCTCTGGTGAAATATGAAACGGCTTGACAATACAAAGAATACTGAAGGCGGTGGGGGGAAGCGGGGACACTGCCTCAACAGACTTGAGGCACGTAGAACCTGGCTGCTAATCAATGTAAATATTACATGAGGCTGGTCATTGAGAAAGTAATTGGTTTCTTTGGAGTTGGCTGCGACTGCCTCTGAGATTTATAATGTTGACTTACTGTACGAGACGGAGAGGATAATCATGGAGACAGTGTATCCCCAGAGCTCCACCCGTCTCCTAACCCACCCCCACGTCGGGTAAGGATTGCGATTGTTAGAGGGCAAAAAAGGTGTCAGGCTGAATTAACATGGGATGCATCATGCATTAGGAGGCTGAGACCTGGCAGATGATGAAGAAGAAAAGCAACAGCAGGGTTTGATCTAGTCAAAGAAAAGTTGCACAGAGTTTCACATGCAGTTTTTGTGTATGTGCAGCCCTTTCATCTACTCCGAAATTGCATTTCGTGTCTCTGTCTTGCTCTGTATCCCTCCTTCCACCATGCCGATTCACTTTGGGCTGAAGTAAAATTGATTTGCATAATGAGAGGATATCAAATTGACTGGGGTACATGGGGAAGGAGAGCCATGGAAAGGGTCTTCTCTGGTGATGAAGAGGCTATAGCCCGATGGTGGATGGGAGAAGGTGAAAGAAAAGGAACAATAAAATGCAATTATACTGCCGCCATCAAAAACGTCATTCCGGCAGGAACAAATACCAAGATAAGCGGTTCGCATTATTTCATTTTACAAAGCCACAAAGACTCATTTAAAGCCGCAGCCAGCCCTACAACCACACAATTCCTCTAATCACCGGCACTGAAAAAGCCAAATTAGAATGTTGCAAACCCCGGCGATAGCCCCCGCCTACTAGCTGTTGTTACTAATTACATTTCTGTTATCATGCTAATGCTTGGCAGGGTTCAACACCAATCCGCCTCTAATTACTCTGTTATTTGTTATTTCTCATTTAGGGGGACCCATTCTGTGAGCCTGGGATTGCTTGTGATCGTGATCCCAACGGATGACAGTGGCAGGGGTGTACAGGGGGTGTTTTGTACCACATGGTACCCACACGCCATAAGAAGTCTCTAAAGAGACAAAAACAAAGTCCAATAAGGGCTACTATGTGTTATTTTATATGTTGAAACAAAAATAATTGCATTTAGTTTTGTAAGCCACACTGGATGTCCATTTTTCCTGTTATCTTTCTTGTTATTATATAGATCACACACCCTTAATAACTTTCTTCCTCTGTCTATAAATGTCCATGTTCAGCTCAGTTCAGGTGCTTTTACAAGCAGTTGTATTAATGTGTGTCCCACCGGGCCTGCTGAATCAAAGAAGGGAGAGAAGACAGAAAGACTAGGCAGCTGTGGTGATAACACGGGAAGGGGGTAAGGGTCAGAATTCACTACAAGCACACACCACAATACTAACTGAGACAGTAAACAAAGAAGGATGATTTGAACCTCCACATCACACTACTGTGAGGAGAACAACAGACTCCCACAGTTTTGCAGTAGAGCAATACAAGTCGAAATACACTATAAATGCAGACAATAATAATTGGTGTTTGAATCTTCAATTATTACAAGCAATAACAAGGAGTTCTGATGCTTCAGAAAACAATCTCACAAACATACCATTCTCCCTGTTGCACTATTCAACATTGATCCATGCATTGCCCCATGCGTCATGAGTGAAAAATGTCACGGCCCGGCTAAATATGGAGACACACCAAGGTCAACACAGTCTCCGAGAACGTCAAATTTCGACTAGTGGCAAGGGCACTTCAGTCAGTCAGTCACTGATGGGAAAGGTACCCTTTGGCGTCCCCTGCAGACGGAGAAGGGATTCAATTCACTACAATGTAATGCCATCCCCGTCGATGTTTGACGTTCAGACCGGGTGCTCCAGCAGCCCATTCACTCCTGTATTAACCTGACTACGGCTCTAATAGACGTTGTGAGCATCTTTCCTATTGGATAGTTATTAGGATTTTTTTTATGTGAAAATGGCGGACATACTTTTTATTCTGGGTGGAAAATATGTATTAATATATTATAGTAATTACGCCATTTAAAGTGTTTATGTAAACATTTTTTGCGAGAAATTTGCATTTTACTTTCATAATCTTCGCTCGGTAAATGTGTAGGATGTTAGGTTTGAAAGGTAGGATGAAGAATATTTCAGGTCTCGACAGAAATATAATAACATGGTTGCTATGACGGTTGCTAAGATGGATACTGAAACCAGCAGCTCGCATGCCGTTTAAATCATGACTGTAAAACCATTGTCTTTGCTGATTATGTTATTTCATGTAACTGTGTAATGATGTTCTCTTATTTAACAACTTTAACAACAAAAAAAACTTTAGTACATTTTTTAGAGCAGGTATGGCGTCTTCTTTCTTGTGATTTAATAGAGCAGGTTAACAGACCATTTTCTTTGCTTCGAGGAGGTCTGGTGGTCTCCGTATATAATAAATAGATAAATTAATTGGGAATTTATTTTCAACATCAGAAAGGGGGCGGGCTGTGCAGGATTCTTCAAAACAAGTAGGCTACAATAATCCAATTTATCAGAATTTTTCAGCAGACCCCCTCAAAAACTGAAACTAACCATGTTCCTTAAATCCAGTCTCATTCCAGATTGAAATAAAACTGCGTTGGTCCACAGCGGAAAATGCATTACCATAACGGCTCTGAACATGTGACACGCCTACATTTTTTTGGCCCATTCTTTTCAATGGGCCTGCGTCACGTGACTTGCTGTGATGGTTGCCATCGATCGTCCCCCATATCTTTCTATTTTCCACAGTTTAGACTTGTATAATTAATAAGTTACTTTTGTAATCAACTTGTTTTGTATTTTTTTTTTATCTCCGTCTGGTTGCTAGTTACGTCAGAGATGCGCACGGACATATTTGGTAGTGACACAGCCTATAACCTATTCGTCAAAGCAAAACACCAAGCTCATTGATTTAACGAGCAGGGTTATTTGAAATAATTCATTAAGTTATCATGTGTGAGAGGTCATTCCTCCTCCTGAGTGTGTATTGACTATTTCTGATGATTGAAATCCTCATTGCAAGCTTCCTATTTATGTCTAGTGTACCCCTACTGTCCACAAGCACCCCCCCCCCCCCCCTCCCCATATGGATATGGAGAATTGTTGCTACGTCCCAGTGGTGGTGGTGTCATATATATGAAAGAGGGCATTCAAATATACTACAATGATCAACTAGCAGGCCGAAGCCCTAAAGGAAGTGATGCAATAGGTAACTTCTGAGTCAAGGCCAGTAACAAGTAAGATATAGACCTGGGGTCTCTTTTTTATCAATGGGGGTCTCAAAGGACACATAGGATTATCAACTTGGGGGCACCAGCCCTACAAGAAATTACTCAGCAAGTGCTCCATCTGATCTCGTTGCACCTCACCGGCTCGCTTGAAAGATTTTGACCTGAAGTTGCATATCTGAGAATATCAGGCCTCTTTTTAATAATGACAAAAAGTTATGAGAGAAATGCACATTAACTTTTTGTTATCTCATAAGGGGTGTGGTGCTAGCTCCTTTTGACCTCAGACTTCAAAAACTTGTCCACAGGCCAGCTGTGTCTACACACCTTAAGGCACACATTTACACCTCCATCCCACCAAAAATGGGGACTAGAAACTAACCTCTTATTCTTAGTCTTATTCACATTTACCTTACTGTTGGAGGTCATGCCCCTTTTCCAGCCTTTTCGAGATAGATAGACATGCCAAAATGTATACACACATTTCCCAGGGTCCTGAGAACGACATATCTGAGATTTGGAGTTCTAGCTCTTACAGAAAAAAAGTTTTCCAAAATTGACAGTTTTTTGGACAAAGCCTCTCAGAAATGTTGTGTGCAAGACCTAGTGGATCAGAATGTGGTGGAAAGAAGAATTTTTGGGATAGGAAGGTCCTACCACCCTGAAACTTGAATACCTTATTCTAGGGCCTAACTGGGACCCCCACACCGAAACTTGGCCTTCTCAGACCCCGAGGGCAGGGAGGGGGGGGTCTGAGACCAACAATTTTCACAGAGTAATCCCAAGATGCACCCTGAAGGTCTAATGGACAAGATTCTATCTCTTGTCAACTAATTTAGATTAATTTCTAGCAACGGCTTGTTGCCAATGCGTTCCCCCCCCCCCCAATATGGACCCCCCTATAAAAGCCTTGGCCACCCTCTTGCCACCCCTTGAAAAAAAGTCTGGCTCCGCCACTGGGAGCCCCCAAGTTGATAATCACATGTGTCCTTTGAGACCCTCTTTGATATAAAAGAGATCCCAGGTATATAGCTTACTGCTTAATGTCCTCGCCTCAGCCACCTATTGCATCACTTTCTTTAGGGCTTCGGCCTTCTAATGAATCACTTTAGTATATTTGAATGCCCTCTTTCATTTATATGACACCACCACCACTGAGACGTGGCAACAATTCTCAATATCCATATTGGGAGGGGGGGGGGGGTGCTTGTGGACAGTACGGGTACACTAGACATAAATAGGAAGCACACTCAGGAGGAGGAATGACCTCTCACACGTTATAACTTAATTAATTGTTTCAAATAACATGCCTCGTTAAATCAATGAGCTTGATGTTTTGCTTTCACGAATAGGTTATAGGCTGTGTCACTACAAAATCTGTCCATGCGCATCTCTCAGGGTGACGTGACTAGCCACCAGACAGGGATAAAAAAAAAAAAAAAGGTCAGAAAGTCAAGTTCAATACAAAAGTAACTTATTAATTATAAGTCTAAACTGCGGAAAATAGAAAGATATTCCAAGGTGAATTTTGAAGGACACCTTAGAATATCTGTTGTCTATTTCCTAGCCAGCGGACCCTAGTTTACGACAAAAACAACACAGCCGCACTTAACGTCGTTAACATGGTTTGGAGCAGAGCTATGAATGAATGATATGTTACAATGAATGTTTTTGTTTGAATTCATGAAGTCGTTTGCAACGTGAACGGTGCATACATTGTGTACATTAATGTTCCTCATCACAGCATCCCGCTCCTATCACAGGAACCTAGAATCAATATGTTCGGGGGTTTATTCAGAATATTGTGCATATAACGTGTACACACGTACATGTATTAAATGCAGGATATATGCGTGGATGTTACAGAAAATGACTAAATGAAAATAGGCCCAACTGCCTATGTAGTTGGAGAGTAGACTATTGATATAATAATTATGAATGAGCGAGAATTTACACCGATTAGAATAGAAATGCAACAAGCAAACAGCACATAGAGAGTGAGAGTTATCACCAAAACTAAAACCATCTATCTCTTAAGCTTAAGCAAAATGCAAATCCTCCTGACAAATAATCGCATCATCACACAAGCTGTGTGTGAACTTCAGTAGAATATGACAACGGCCCGGGGTGAAAAACGCATGACAGCAGATAGCCCTACCACACAAAACCAACAAAATGTCATGTAAGCCAAGCCACAATTGCCGCTTTTCCACCAACAGTAACAGGCACGTCGCGTTTCAATCTAAAAAAGTAGGCTACCTCTTTAACGTGGGCGGGTCATAGAAAAGAACCTCTCCAACATGGGCGGGTCGTCATTAGGTTTTAATCCCGGGAGACGGGATTCCCGGGAAATCTGAATCTGATCAAGACTATTTCCTGATTCCCGGGAAAGGTTATGATGGGAAATAAAATAAAATAAAACGCGCAATGACTGCGCGTTTATTGTTGTCATACGTTAACGTTGATCGAGGCGAAACTCGAGCTCTGGGAAAGGAACGACACAAAAACGAAAAAGCGAAACGCTGATACGTGTCCCCCTCAGGAGCGGGTCCGTGGACTTCAGCCACGCCGGACACACACAACCACGCCGGACAGACACACACAACCACGCACAGCCTAACTCTAGCCCCGGGAAAGGAGTGACACACGGCGAAACTCCGATCCGTGTCCCCCTCGGGAGCGGGTCCGTGGACTCCAGCCACGCCAGTCACACACTGCGGTTTCTCACTGTCCATGGTTCTGAAGTCTGTCGCTGCTGTGTGCGCGCTGTCATGATACAGCGCACACAGCATTACATGAAATGTTATGCACATTTACCGTGCATAATGACCGCTGAGTTGGTAAATTTACAGATTGACTGGTAATTCTGCACAATGACCATTTTCCCAAATAAGCCTTAACATACACAAAACAGTGGCAGAGGCGGCCAGAATAAAATCAGTTGGCACGGCGGCCTATACGTTTTTAAATAACTTACCCTTTGATGATCGCATTACTTGAAAACAAAGTCCATCCTCCTGTCCTTTTGGATGAAGTGGTTGATGGCGACTGATCCTTTGCTTTTAATTTAATTTACTTTTGCTCCTTGGTTGATCCCGTCATCCTCGGGTATCGCGTATAGTTGGTGGAGTTGAAATGCCTTTCAAAAGCTTTGGTTTTCTGAACCAATTTTAGCTCTGGCCTAGAGGGCCCTGAAGGTTCCCCTCTGAAACACACACACACACACACACACACACACACACACACACACACGCGCGCGATCGGATGGTTCCGACTGGGATTTTCTTTGCCGTTGCGATGAGTTTCCTATACAACATATACAATATAAAGAAATTATATAAAACAAAACCCCAGCCTCTTTAATTTTAAAATAGTACGTCAATATTTTGAATGAATAGGCCTACATTTGTTATATATGTAAAATGTTCCTATATATAGCCTATTATTATATCTTACATACTACTATTTTAAAACATGGGAATGCGAAATGCATCCTGGGATATTTAACGGTCCCAAGTCCACACAAGTCACCATCCTCGGTAGAACCATAGACATCTTATCATAGATGCAGCATTGGCTGCTGTGACGTGAGAAATTCGGCCGCCATCTTGAAGTGTGTGGATGAGGAGCCGGTGAGCAGCCTAAATTGACAGGTAGCGTCTACAGAAGAAAACAAGGATGCTGGGCTGGTATTCAACGTATTCCTGCTCAAATGAGCGGACCGTCGAAAATAGGAATCGGGGGATTACTTTTCACAAGTAAGATTTAACATTAACGTACTATTGGTTGTATTTTGTGAAAAAAAATATTACCACAGAGTTGATAAGGAGCAAAGATCTTCAATAGTACTGAAATTGTAGCCGCTAGCAAACAAGAGTATGACCATATTATAATTGCTTGTCAATGAAATGAATGAAATGAAAAAATGATGGAGATAAAGATTGTAAAAGCCAACAGGGGTAAAAGTTAGGACCACAGTCCAGATTGTGTAGGGGGGGTAATATGTGTCAGCTAACTAGACAATCAGATGGACAGTGGCTATACAGTATAGCTAGTCTAGCTTTCCAACCATCCTTGTATTTGGCCCTCATCGCACCTGAAGTCCCATCCTTATGACTGCCCTACCATCACCTGTTGCTGTCCCCTTGACCGGATTCCTGGCCTGCACTGCCTAGCGATCCACTACTGCCCTATGACAATTCCTAATCCCTATGACAATTCATCCCTACACTGGACTATTTGAACTTTCTGACACTAAATGGAATTCATGCATTATCATACTGGTTATGTAACCATCCTACCTCTTTGTAACATACACCCAGGTGGCTCTAAACACCATGTTCTATTCTCTACACTTAACTAACCTATTCATTTATCATGTATACAAACTTTACTGCCCTGTAACTGACCCTAGGCAGATGGGTCAGGCCCTTGAGTCATGGATCTGCTCAAGGTCCGCCCCTCGCCCCTGTTACTCATGGGCTCACTCTGAATGTTCAACACTCTGTAAAGCGCCATGAGACATGTAATGTCTTGGCGCTCTATAAATAAAATTGAATTGAATTGAATGTTAACTTGTGTATAATTCCCAATTTTTATTGATGTATTTGCACTTTTAATCTTGCTGAATTCTACAAGGCAAATAAATTAAGTTAAAACTTAGTTCTCGGCCCCAATCGTCTTTGTAAGGAAATGTTCTATTTTGTCTTTATTATTTTGTCAGAATGCACTAGAATGCTTCATTTGTATGTGAAAATCACAAAAAAATCTTCTGGGGGAGGATGACCCCAGACCCCCCTACAGGGGTTTGGTTTACAAACATTCAGCCCCACCTAAAACAAAATTCACCAGCCGCCACTGATTATGATGCATTCTCATTTTAGGCAAAATGTAAGACAATACTTTCTCAACAGTATAATTGTAACCTTGAATAAGTCGTTCAAGTAACAATATTCAAATACTAACATTGTTGGGTAAGACAGAATTTGGTTTTATTCTGAATCCAGTGAAACAGATTGGTGGGTTTAGCTGATCTAAAAACTTTCAGGTGTTTATATATGTTTATGTTTAAGTATTTGGCAGACGCTTTTATCCAAAGCGACATACATAAAAAATACATATAAAACAATCACTGTAAACATTATAATCATTTAAGGGAAGAATGTAATACAAAATATTACACACAGGACTCCTGTTTGTGGATTACAGCTCTGCCTTTAACACCATCATCCCCGACCTCCTCCACAGCAAACTGACCCATCTGAACATTCACCCCCTCCTCTGCTCATGGATTACAGACTTCCTCACCAACAGGACTCAGTATGTCAGGCTGGGCCCACAGCTCTCACAGCCCCGCACAGTTAACACCGGTGCCCCCCAGGGTTCTGTGCTGTCCCCCCTGCTCTTCTCCCTTTACACCAATGACTGCACCTCTGGAGACCTTTCTGTCAAAACCATCAAATATGCGGACGACACCACCATAATAGGCCTCATCTCCAACAACGATGAGTCAGCCTACTGCAGAGAGGTCAGTCTCCTGGAGTCCTGGTGTGCAGTCAGTAACCTGGAGCTTAACATCAATAAAAGCCCCCGACTCATCCTCCTCTGGTCATTAACAACTCATCCGTTACTGTGGTAGAGCACTTTAAGTTCCTGGGCACAACCATCACCAACACACTCAAATGGGACAATAACATCTCCCAACTAGTGAAGAAAGGCCAGCAGCGCATGTTTTTCCTCCGCCGCCTGAAAGGACTACAGGTCAGTCCCCCCATCATGGTATAATTCTACAGAGCGGTCATTGAGAGTGTGCTAACATCCTCCCTCACTGTCTGGTTTGCCTCTGCGTCAGCCCGCGCAAAGGCCAGGCTACAAAGAGTTGTCCGGGCAGCAGAGCGGATCATCGGCTGCCCCCTGTCCCCCATCATGGACCTGCACAGCTCCAGGTCCATTAACAGAGCTGTGAAGATTGCGGCCGACCCCTCTCATCCTGCCAATAGTCTGTTTAATCTTCTCCCCTCTGGAAAGCGGTACAGGGCTATTTTGCCCAAAACATCACGCCACCGCCACAGTTTTTTCCCCCAAGCAATAGCCCTCCTAAATAACTCTTAAACTTGGACTCCATTGTACTCTATTTTTATTTAACACTGCACTATCTACATTCCTATTAATTTATTGCTCATCCTGTTTGTCCTTGTATTGTGTTTTTGTCTTTCTGTTTTACTGTGTTGCCTGCATGGAGAATCAAATTCCTAGTATTTGTATACATGGCGAAATAAAGTTGAATTGAATTGAATATCAATACAAAGTGTCAAAACAGAATAAACTCTCTGCTGCTGCAGCAACAGAGATACAGTCTATAGGTCCCTAAGATATATAGATATCTAATGTATTCATACATTGTTTATGTAGGATATACATATATGTATATATAACCTAATCATATTGTTTCTTCAACTTAAAAATAGCTGACCGTTTTTTTTTCTGCTTCTCAGGGACGGCACGCGAGTCCATAGCAACCGTCATAGCAACCATGTTATTATAAAGTATGTCCGCCATTTTCACATTAAAAAATCCTAATAACTATCCAATAGGAAAGATGCTCACAACGTCTATTAGGCCTAGAGCCATAGTCGGGTTAATACAGGAGTGAATGGGCTGCTGGAGCACCCGCTCTGAACGTCAAACATTGACGGGGATGGCATTACATTGTAGTGAATTGAATCCCTTCTCCGTCTGCAGACGACGCCAAAGGGTACCTTTCCCGTCAGTGACGGACCCTAAAGTGTCCTTGCCACTAGTCGTAATTTGACATTCTCGGAGTGAGACTGTGTTGCCAAGGTCTAACAGCAAAAGTAATCATAATTTATTGATAAACAGAAGTTAACAAAAATAATGGTGTAACAAAAGTCAAATGGTGTCTGGAGAGGGAGAGAGCCAAGGGCAGACTGGTGAGCCTTATATCTGCCGCCCCCACTGATTGTGCAGCTCCACCCACCAGGAATCACCTGAGAGGAGAGAACGACAGGGAGGAGCAAACAACGATTGTGCAGCTCCACAACACCACACAAAGACAGCCAGAGGGCCGTCACAAAAATATTAAAGATATTCAAAAAGCTTCAATATCATCCCAAGTTCAAAAGCTCCTGGTTCTACAATGGTGGAGCGAGCTCCCTACTGCTGAAACCCTACCCATATTCCGAAAACTCATCCCTCAGACTGCATCCTGCTCCATGAAAAATATAAAAACTAATAATGGATAATGGAATAAAAACATAACAGAAATGTCATTTCTTGTTCCTTCTTAAAAGTTATTTTTTATCTATCTACAATAGCTAGATAACTACACATTATTAACTTGTCATATGTACTACACAAGAAGGCTATTCATGCACCTTGCCATTTACTGAGGTGGAGCTCTGGCCAGGCGCATACTGTTGTGCAGAGAGCGAGTACTGTCATGCAGGGTTGCCAACTCTCACGCATCTGGCGTGACACTCACGCTTTCAGCATCAATCTCACGCTCTCACGCACACGCAAAAAACCCCCCCAAAAAAAACCTGTTAGATCTCTTGTTGCTTCGAACGAATTGCCCCCCGCCCCCCCACCAACAACAATTCCACCCATGGACCCTGTTATAATGTAAGCATTATAAGATTCTACAGAGACTCACTCCGGCCAAAATCCCAAAGTTGGCAACCCTGTGTCAAGACTGTCATGAGTGTTGCTGAAAGCATGCGTGAGACAAACCAGTGTGAATACTAAAGCCTGCATTTGCTAATAGTAAAATGATTCAAATAGAGTGTGAATGGGGACAAAAACATCAGTTTTATATTTGTAATGTCGTGTATTCTATGTTAAACCGAAATAACCAACATAAGTAATTTGATGAATATAGCCCCTTTAGTTTTAAGGATTTTACCTCGTTGGACATGTGATTCTTGGTCTCTGGACAAGGAAATGTTCAAAATGGCCCCTTGCCCTGCCTTTTTTATTACCTCCCTGAAATCACCTGAGCAGGCCTAAGACTCCCGGGGCCTAGGTTCAACCCTGTTACACATGGACTTATGAAGGCTTCTCGGATCCTCTCCCTCTCTCACTCACTGTCATATAAATAATAAATGAGCACTAAATCCTCATCCTTTTCCCCTCGGCAGGTATCAGAGTTGTGTGGTGAAGATAGATGTGTGAACCAAAGGGTTTTCTTAACAAACCTCTTCATTCCGCCAGGGAAATAGGATCCGTGCTGGTAAAAACATATCCAACTTGCATGTTGCAGATTTGATACGTAATTCAAAGCCTACATCCCCGTTTGGTACCCGGACACACTTCCACAGATGTAAGCACACATGCGTTATGAACCGTGCCCCTCATACCTTATCCAACACAGACAGCCAATTCACCTTTTGAAAGCTTACTGATTAGCATTAGTGTTTCCTCATCCCGGTCTCTTCTCTTTTCCAATTAGAATCAGACAACTCGTCCACTGAAGTGGCCTCAGAGAGGATCAGTGGTCTCACAGCAAACTATGGTTTCTGTTTTTTTTTTCTTCTAGGGTGACTGGATGTCTGTAATACACATTGAGCATCTGCCAAAAGCCCTGACAGCATCTAATAAATATATAAACACAAAAATTAAATATAGATTTAAAATAAATCCACAGATCATACACAACATCCACTGTTCTGAATTTAATGTTGGTGATGTTGTTGAATATGCTATTTTGGCATTAATATAAATACATGTTCTATGATCCATCAGAAATCACCAGAGTATATCATACATTGTCACTGGTGTCACACATTGTGAATAAATGTTTCTTGTTGTGGAATAGAACAGCTGAATAAAAGAAGGTTGAATACATGAATAGTCAATCAGGAGAAAACACCTGTTGAACCAACCGACCCCATCAGTTATCCTAAGTGCACACATTGTCAAAAAAACACCAGGACTACAGCACACTCCTTAAAAAAAAAAAAAAAAAGGAAAACGGAGTTAGAGAATTTTTCCTCCAGCCTTAGATATGTTCAGTGCCCTGTCAAACCTCAGGTGAATTATGGTCTCCATTTAAAGGAGGATTGATCCAACCGAGCCAAGCTTTTTTAGGCCTACAGTGAAAGTGGTAAGCTTGCCTTCATGCAGACTGTGCTGCTGATATACGCTTTCCACCCACATCTAACTTCAGTGACAGGGTAAAAGTGTAAGACTGGAGATTTGCTACAGGCTGTTTCCTTTACAGGCTTTCCCAGGAAGAGAAGCTCATGCTTGAAAACTCAGCCCAGTGGAGAGAGAGAATGTCTTGACACCTATTATATCCACCATTAAGCTTACATTGAGTGCTAGTGATGAGGCACCGTATTGCTCTGTACCAGGCCTGGACAATCTATGTCAGCTCAATAAGGCTCTTTGTACTTTCTCCGAGCCTTCCAAAATAATTATAGTTCAAATTACTTCATTCAGTTTGGTTTTGGGCTGGAATAGAATGCAGGAAGGGCTAGAAAAGCTAGAGATGGCAAACAAACCAGTCCTACTGTGGGTTTGGTTAGTTTGTGTGCAGGTCTGACTTAGTTGTTTTTTTTTCATTGCTTTTTGTTTTATTTATTCTTTTATTGTTGCCGTGTTTTTTGTTAAAGCCTGGTGCCTCGAGGCAGTGCTGGCTAAGTGACAGCAGATATTTCCCCCCCCCAAACCATTAGGAATGAAAGGGGGGGTGACACTTGACGATGGTGCAGGTGGAGCGATGGCCTTAGGGGAAGAAGGCGTCATTCTGCAGCTCTGGCGGTGCCTATGAGAGTGCAAAGCCCACAGAAAAAGGGTCTCAAGGGCATCTACAAAGAGACAAGTAAGAGGATCAAGCTAGCTTTCAACTGTGTAAACTAGCTAGTTATGTTGTCAGATTCTCTGTGTAGCCCTGTGAAAAATAAGGGAATTTGCCGGTAACCCAGAAAACGAGGAGTGGGAGATAGAGAAGTGGAGGTTGCTTGCAGCCTCGAGCAGGAATAATAGGACAACAATGTTAACGGAGATTTGCCGTTCTGCACAAAGTTGAGTTGCACAAAAACTATTATTTTAATTTAAGGATATCTAAATTAAAATACCTTTAATTTAGATATCCTTCATTTTACCACATTATGTTAACAAAGAACAAAGAATTGTAAAACCTGTTTAGAGATTGTTGAGTGACACACTTTAGTTTTATGTACTCAGCTTTACAATAACAGATTGAAGAAATTAAGTTCTGTTTGTTATCTCTTGTTGAAATGCAGTTCATTATTTCTGCCACTATGTGTCGCAGTCAGATAAGCCAGAAGTCAAATGTCAGGTTGTCACATGTTGTGTTACTGTGTGTTCACACCGCACTTTGTCCCATTTCGCCTATTCGCGCGAATAGGCGAATGTTGCCGCGCGACAAATCATAATCTGTCGCTGTGCATTTTTGTGTGCATTCGCGGGGCGAATTATTCGCGGGGCGAATTTTTTTTTTGCCTGGCAACAGTCCTTCATGCCAATTCAGTCTCTCATCAACCATGGCCGAGATAACCACCATTGCGTGTCTGTATCTGTTGTGGAAGAGGGAGAGACGTCGGAATGCCCGTCGTTTATGGGTTCATCATGTAAATCGGAGCCGTACAGAGCTCGGTGAATTTCACCGTCTTCTCCAGGAGCTCCGTCTGGACGACGACCGCTTCCAGCGGTATTTGAGGTTGACTCCGGCCCAGTTTGATGACCTGCTAGCTAGGATCGGTGCTAGGATTTCACGGTTGGACACCAACTACAGGCGCTCCATCTCGGCTTCGGAGCGCCTGTCCATCTGTCTCCGGTGAGTGCTAGTTTCATAAAGTTGTGTGTCGAAATCTAACATAAACATAAACATTTTCCATGGTAGACAGCGCCATTTAGTGGACGTAGCAGATTACATATTCCGATGATTGATTGATTATCCTCTGCCGACAATAGTATAGTATGTAGTCAAATACAATAAATAGATCAATTATGTTGATGAAATATTACTCTTTGTAAATGTGGCTTTTTTTTTTATAAATAGACGTGGCAAAATGATTGTAAATGTATGATTGTTACACCTATAGTATCTTCACTACAACATTTCATTTCAATTATTATTATTTTTTTTATTCTGCAGATACCTAGCCACTGGGGACTCCTACAGGACCATCGCCAACAGCTTCCGTGTTGGGGTCTCCACTGTCTCCGGCATCATCCCTGATGTTGCCACTGCCATCTGGGACTGTCTGGTGGAGGAGTTCATGGCTGTGCCCACAACAGATGGGTGGAGGTCCATTGCAGGGAGGTTTGAGGAGCGGTGGAATTTCCCTCTTTGTTGTGGAGCATTGGATGGCAAGCATGTGGTCATCAAAGCCCCTGCTCACTCTGGATCCCAGTTCTTCAACTACAAGGGAACTTTCTCTCTGGTTCTCTTGGCAGTTGTAGATGCGGAATATTGTTTCCGGGTGATAGATGTCGGGGGCTACGGAAGAACCAGCGATGGTGGGATTCTGGCCAACTCTGCTTTTGGTGCAGCGCTTCAGTCTGGCACCCTCCAACTGCCTGCTGACCTGCCACTACCAGGAGCTGACCACCGAGGACCACAGCCACACGTCTTTGTGGCTGATGAGGCCTTTCCACTCCGGAGAAACCTCATGAGGCCATTCCCTGGTCGCAACCTGCCAAGAGAGCGCCGGGTATTCAACTACCGTCTGTCCCGGGCTCGGCTGGTTGTGGAGAATGCCTTTGGGATCCTTTCTTCCCAGTGGAGGGTCTACAGGCGTGCCTTCGAGGTCAACGTAGACGTTGCGGAGAAGTGTGTGAAGGCTACCTGTGTTCTCCACAACTTCCTGCGGAGGACAACCCCCCCAAGTGCATTGAGGGGGAACATCCCAGTTGGTGAGGAGGACCCACTGCCAGGTCTGGGAAGAGTTGCTGCCAACAACTCAGTGAGGGAAGCCATCAGGATTCGGGAGGCCTTCACATCCTTCTTCTCCGCAGAGGGAACCGTCCCATGGCAGGACAACGTGTAGCGCACCAGCACACCCAAAACGGCTCTTTTAAGAGCCACCCACAGATTACTATTGAGCCTACTTCCTGCAATTACTATATTCACTGTGTCACTCTTCTGAATTACATTATTAATTAAATTTGTTAATGTTAGTTTGTTTATATTTTAAATCAGGTAACTGTGACGGTCCTGAGCCGTCTTGCTTCCCTTCTGCTGGCCTCTGTTCTTCTTCCAGGGAAGCTGATTGCCTGGCCACCTCACTGAGGGATTGAACTCACCTGCCGGAAGCCTGCATAAGATGGGGGGAATCCAACATGGTGCTCTCACTCTCCCACCTGGAAGGCTGGTGCTGCCCGGCACCCAACTGGGTTTTGTTTGGGGTTGTTATTCTAGCCCTTTAGCCTTTGTTTGCATACTCATAGTTTAGTTTAACTGTTCGGTTCATATCACTCAAACACCACACTACTGAATACTGATGTGTTTTTTTTTGAGTTACTAAATAAATGTAACGGGACATTTAACTCTCCCTGTGTGGACCTCCTGTTCTTGTTTGTGCTCAACAAGCTGGGCACAACATAACTAGCAAAAATACCTTAAGCAAACATGAACTATACATCAATAGTCAAAGTTGCAAATAATTTGCATCAAACAACATGACTTCAAGCAGTGCAATGGTAGGAAGATGGTTTGGAAACTGGATCCTATAATGGCTAGAGACCCAATTTAATTGTATAGAGGTAAACCAGCTTTACATGTCTACATACATTACACCAAATTATCAAAAAGTAGCTATGGTTATCTTTGGATAAATGAAGCATACACAGTAGCGTAAACAGTGTGTCAACTGTATTTTTAAAATAAAGAACATGAAGCCACATTTAAAAATAAATACATTTATTTGTGCAGCCGTGTGTGTGTGTGTGTATGTGTGTGTGTGTGTGTGGAAAAAAGAAAAAAAAAAAAAAGGACATGGATCGTTCCCTGCAACGATTGTCACCCCAGTGAACCTATTTATCTAATTGTCCAAATTAAGCAATACAGAGTTATAGCAGGAGTTTGCTTCGTATAAAAGTTTATGAATTTGAAATTTGATTTCCTCCTTGGCATGGGGTGGCAATCGCTGCAGGGAAGGAAGCAAGCCTTGTAAAAAGTGTTCATCAGCACAGAGAGCTGGAGCTGGTGCTGGAGTTGGAGCAGGTGGAGGCGGCCTCCTCAACACCTCCAAGAGGCACCGCTCTATTTCATTGCCCCTCCCCTCCACTCTCCTTCTCCTTCTCCCTGTTTGAAAAGGAGACAACATTTTTGGGTCAGGAAACAGACAAAAAATACATTCAACATGAAAGGCTATGAATACATAACTAGTCATACTCAAAACATAATTCACGCATAGGGACCCTCATGACCACATAAACGAAGTGTAGCATAAAATAAATGTGATTTCTCTCATGTTAAATGACATACCTGGGGCGAAAAGAGGAGTAGCAGGAGTGGCAGGAGTGGCATCAGCAGCAGGGGGTGGTGGTGTTGGTGGTGGTGGTGTGGGTTCAGAGGCAGCAGCAGCCTCCTCCATGCTTGAACAAGCGACATCTTCTGAGGTGACAAGAGGTTGTTATCAATCTATAGAACAAATAATGAATTTGTCATGCTGTGTGTGTGTGTGTGTGTGTGTGTGTGTGTGTGTGTGTGTGTGTGTGTGTGTGTGTGTGTGTGTGTGTGTGTGTGTGTGTGTGTTCACTCATCGACCAACCTCCTGTGTCACTTGCTGTCCCTGCTGCTGCCTCTGAACCCTGGTCCTCTGCGATCCTGTCTTCCTCGACCCCCATGTTGCTACTCGTCTCCCTGGGAGTAACAAACGGGTCGAGGAAAGACAGGATCGCAGAGAACTTCCACTTTTTAAAAGCCCCTGCTGCTGATCCACTCCTCTTTCCTTCTGTCTCCTTCCTCCTCTCCCTCAGGTACGTGTCCCTGAGCCCCTTCCACTTTTTTCTGCACTCGTCCTCTGACAAGAAACAAACCTACGTTGTGAAATCCGAACTGAACTGTTGAATGCTAACTGCTAACTCACTAGCTTGGTTCATAGTAAAGTACTATTGATAGCTGGAATAAAGTAACTTTTAAGTAAAGTAAATTTTAAAAACTTACCACCCAGCCCGACTTCCTTGCTGACCTCCAGCCAAGCCTTCATCTTCATGTTTCGGTTTTTGTACCCGGAACATCTGATATTAAATATAACTGGGAACGACGACACTGCCAGTATTAATTTTTCTTCCATATTGCTGTCTGATCTGGATCAGGCAGTGAACGCTACGTCACTCAGGGAGTGGACGCTGATTGGCTGTTTCAACGCGAATGCCGCGAAGAAGTTGAAATATTTTAACTTTATTCGCGGGGCGAATTATTCGCGGCGCGAATCCACGTGAACGCGCTCGCCGTTCACGAGGAAAAATTTCGCGCTGTCAATCAAATCTTGTCGCGCGTATCGGCGAAAAAAAGATTCGCCCGATTCGCGTCTACACGTTCACTTAACATTGAAACGTGTCGCGGGGCGAAGTGCGGTGTGAACACACCTTTAAGCCACACCCTTCTACCTGTGCGAGAAGTGAGTCAGCCATGTGGTCAGTAATTGGTTATGCTGCACCTGCAATTGTGAGAGACAAATAAATATGCTCAGATGAGCTAATGAAAGTTTTTCCTCCGTCGCCTCCTTCTCCGGATTCAGCGCAAGAAACACCGCGCAGTTCAACAGGTTATGGGCCCAGGAGCAGCTCGGAGAGGAGTTTTTGTGTGGATGTTTTTGTTGCTGAGAGAAAGTAGCGACGCACAGCGTGCTAACGGCTAACAACGAGCATCATGGAGGCTCGAGGAGCAAGCAGGCTACCTCGGCTCTTTTTCGACGGAGATGAAGCTAAGTACGAACTATGGGAAACTAAAGTGCTAGGATACCTGCATTTATCTGGACTAAAGAAAACGGTTCTGGGAGAACCACACACCGAGGAAGAAAGAGGAACGGACAGTAAGAAGAATGCTGACGCTTATGCAGAGTTAATACAACTTTTGGATGATAAAAGCCTCTCATTAGTTATGAGGGAAGCAGCAGACGATGGAAGAAAAGCACTGAAAATATTACGTGAGCACTATGCAGGGAAGGGAAAGCCCCGCATAATTAACCTGTATACAATGTTGACGTCGCTGCAGAAGGCGAGCAGAGAAACAGTGACTGACTACACTATCAGGGCGGAGGCCGCCATTACGGCGCTGCGGAACGCAGGTGAAACTTTCGGCGATGGTTTGCTTATTGCTATGGTTTTGAAGGGACTTCCTGAAAGTTTTAAACCATTTGCCATACACGTTGCAAACAATGAAGATAAAATAACATTCACAGAATTCAAAACTAAGCTGAGAAGTTTTGAAGCTACAGAAAAGTTAACTGCAACAGAATCGAGTGACAATGTGATGAGCTCGGCAGCGAGGGCAGGACGGGGACCCGTGAAGTCAAGCGCGCGAGACAGAAGGAATGACGACATTGACATTGTGTGTTTTAAATGTGGAACTAAAGGACATCGCGCTAAAGCATGTCGACGGAAGACGTGGTGCGGCCATTGCAGGACCGACAGTCACTGTGATGCCACCTGCAGACGTAGGAATAAACAGGATGGAGCAAGAAAAATCGCAGATGAGAGCGGCGGCGGACCTGCAGCGGAGG
This sequence comes from Micromesistius poutassou, assembly GCF_964030765.1. Classification (NCBI taxonomy): domain Eukaryota; kingdom Metazoa; phylum Chordata; class Actinopteri; order Gadiformes; family Gadidae; genus Micromesistius; species Micromesistius poutassou. The sequence goes on from NC_140272.1 coordinate 14,623,155, forward strand.
CAGAGGATTACGCCTTCAGGATCAAAGACGCGAGCATGGGGATTGGACAGCAGCCAGCGCACAACATCCAGGATAAAGGTCTGATGGTAGACACTGGTGCTACCTCCCATATTATTACTGACATTAACAAGTTTAAACATTTTGATGACACTTTCAAGTCTGAAACGCACTGTGTGGAGTTGGCTGATGGCACTCTGTGCAGGGGCGTGGCTCAACGGAAAGGGGACGCAGAGGTGTTCCTGATCGACAACACTGGGCGGAGATGCAAAGCAACGCTGAGGGGCGCGTTGTTTATACCATCTTATCCCCAGGACATTTTTTCGGTGAAATCAGCCACAGCTTCTGGAGCAACGGTGATTTTCAAACAAGGAGAGGACGAACTAAGACACAAAGATGGTACCATTTACAACATTCATGTGTACGGTAAATTGTATTATCTGCACACTGAGGTTGATGGTAATGATAAATGTAATACCTGTCATGACATGCAGACATGGCACGAAATCTTAGGACATTGCAACTATGATGATGTACTTAAACTACAAAAGGTGGTTAATGGTATGCAGATTAAGGGGAAGGCGGCTAAGCCTGATCAAGAGTGTGAAGTATGCATACAGGGAAAATTTGTGCAAACTAGGAGTAGAGACCCTGACACAAAAGCTGATGCCCCACTGCAGATGGTACACACAGACCTAGCTGGTCCCGTACCAAATGAATCTATTGATTGATACAAGTACGTGCAGTCATTCACTGATGACTATTCAAATGCAGTGTTTGTATATTTTCTCAAGACAAAAGCTGACACAGTACAAGCAACTGAAAAGTTTTTAGCAGATACTGCTCCTTATGGAAAAGTTAAATGTATGAGATCAGACAATGGAACAGAGTTTATGTGCAAAGACTTTCAAACTCTACTAAGGAAAAACAATATTAAGCATGAGACATCAGCGCCCTATTCACCGCATCAAAACGGCACAGCTGAAAGAGGCTGGCGTACTCTTTTTGAAATGGGGAGATGTATGCTTATTGAAAGACAGCTACCTAAATGTCTCTGGAACTATGCTGTTCAGACGGCAGCCACAGTACGAAACAGGTGCTTTAACAAGCGTACAGGAAAAACCCCTTACCAGATGTTAACAGGAAAAATGCCAAATGTATCAAAAATGCAAAAATTTGGATCTGAATGTTACACATACAAACAGATTAAGGGAAAACTTGACTCCAGATGTGACCCGGGACTTTTTGTAGGTTATGACAAAAGCAGCCCTGCTTACTTAGTTTACCACCCTGACACTGAGAAAGTTCAAAAGCACAGGCTTGTAAAATTTGTGCACAAGGTAAATGTGGAAAAACAAACCCAGACAGTTGAGACAGAACAAAACAGTGACAGAGAGGACTGGACAGGACATCCTAGGGATGACAGAGACAGACAAGAGGTTCATGAGAGCACAGAGAAATCTCAGGGGCCGAGTGTAAGAAACAAAAATGTAAATGATGGTGCATCTGATGTTTTTGACAGCAAAGAGTCAAGTGAGACAAATAACACACCCACAGATGGAAGATATCCTGTGAGAGAGCGGAGAAAACCTGATCATTTAAATGACTTTATAACTGACAGTGATAAAGGTGATGGGATTAATTTTACCATTGATTACTGTTACAGAGCAATGTGTAGTGTCCCACACACATTTAAAGAAGCCATAGAGTCATCAAACTCAAAACAATGGGTTAAAGCAATGGACGAAGAAATTCAGTCATTAAAAGAAAACAACACGTTTACTCTGACTACTCTGCCAAAAGGCAAAAAGACAGTGGGGGGTAAATGGGTTTATTCTATTAAAAGCGACATTGATGGTAAAGACAAGTATAAGGCAAGTTTTGTTGCAAAAGGTTACAGCCAGAAAATGGGGGTAGATTATTGTGAAACTTTCTCCCCAACAGCAAATCTAACAAGTGTGAGAGTACTGCTACAAAAAGCAGCGCAGGAGAACCTGCTGATCCATCAGATGGACGTCAAAACAGCGTATTTACACGCTCCCATTGACTATGAGATCTATACAGACCAACCAGAAGGTTATGAGGAAGGTGAAGGTTTTGTATGTAAGCTGGAAAAATCATTGTACGGTTTAAAGCAATCTGGCCGTAATTGGAACATGGTTTTGAATGAGTGTTTAACTGAGAATGGTTTCAAACAAAATCCAGCAGACCATTGTGTCTATGCTAAAGAGACAAAACAAGGAAAAGTGATGATGATCATCTGGGTGGACGATTTAATTATTGCCGCCAGCAATGAAGACATGATGAGAGATGTAAAGGAGATGCTTTCAGAAAGATTCAAGATGAAAGACTTGGGAAAGCTTAAACATTTTCTAGGCATCAATTTCTCTCTATCAGACGGATGTGTGAAGATGTCACAGGAAACATATGTCAACAAGATACTGGAAAGGTTCAATATGGAAAACTGCAAGCCAAGGGAAACCCCTTGTGATCAAAAACTGTGTTACACAGAAGATGCTGTAAAAATGTGTGATATTAAAATGTATAGAGAGGCAGTAGGCAGCCTTATATATTTGACAACATGTACACGACCAGATTTAAGCTTTGTGGTAAGCAAACTATCACAGTACTTTTGTGAACCAAGTGAGGAACAGTGGGTAACTGTAAAGCATGTATTACGGTACCTCAAAGGCACATCAGACAAAGGGTTGTGTTTCAGAAGAGATGACAGTGAGAAGTTAGGTCTAGTAGCCTATAGTGACGCAGACTGGGCTGCAGATACCACTGACAGGCGAAGCACTACAGGTTACTGTGTGAGCCTGAGTAAGAACAGTTCTTTTGTTTCATGGAAGACTAAGAAACAGCCTACAGTGGCACTCTCAACCTGTGAGGCAGAATATATGGCTTTGGCCTCAACCATGCAAGAGTGTATCTATCTAGAGCAGCTGTTGGAAAACATTGACAACTACAAGTACACACAAACAGTAGTGTATGAGGATAACCAAGGAACTATCGCCCTCGCCAAAAACCCTGTAAGCAGACAGAGGTGCAAACATATTGATATTAAATATCATTTTGTAAGATCCATTGTAAACGAGGGAAAAGCAACTCTGGAGTATTGCGCCACTGAAGAGATGGTCGCGGATATTATGACAAAACCTGCCACCAAGGCAAAACTGAAAAAGTTTGCAGCTGTTATGTTTGGTATCTGAGAGAGTGGGGGAGATCCACATCTGTATTGTTTACCAGTGTATGTAATAACAATACATTTTTCTTTTTATTGTGATTTCTGTAAGATTATCTCCAACCTGAGTACAAGTGGGGGTGTTGAGTGACACACTTTAGTTTTATGTACTCAGCTTTACAATAACAGATTGAAGAAATTAAGTTCTGTTTGTTATCTCTTGTTGAAATGCAGTTCATTATTTCTGCCACTATGTGTCGCAGTCAGATAAGCCAGAAGTCAAATGTCAGGTTGTCACATGTTGTGTTAAGCCACACCCTTCTACCTGTGCGAGAAGTGAGTCAGCCATGTGGTCAGTAATTGGTTATGCTGCACCTGCAATTGTGAGAGACAAATAAATATGCTCAGATGAGCTAATGAAAGTTTTTCCTCCGTCGCCTCCTTCTCCGGATTCAGCGCAAGAAACACCGCGCAGTTCAACAGAGATAATCCCAATGAAGTAGAGAGAATAAAACCAATATCTCTGGTACGTCAAATGCACATTAAACTCACTTTTAAATCTTCGGACATATCTGGTGCAAGCAAGGCAACATGTCAGTGGTGACCTTAGAGTATGTCCCTCCAACGTCGTGGGATGGTGCTAAACATAACGATCTACTGATAATACAGTATATAGGTTGTTTAGATCTGTACAACTTTTTAAAAATGTCATAATTAAACAGTTTAACATATATCCTTTACAATATCTGCAACACTGTTATGTCAGAATACTATGCAAGTTTGACATAATTTACAGAACCTTATCTTGAATATGTATGACTGCCTTGATTCAATGTGGTGTATTGGATTGAGCACTCGGTGCTCAACTGTGTTAGACTGTCATTACTTTGGGGTTCGGTGATTGGCTGCGGGGGTCTGGCTATTCAGTGTTTTTATAGTGCGCCAATAAAGTAAGTGGCTCGTACTGCATCCTTGCCTCCGTGTGTTTATACGCTTAAGCAACCCACGGGTTTTATTAATGCAACGATAACCGGCATTACATAAAGGTACAACATGGTGTCAGAAGACGGAGTCACGGAGTAAGTCGGGGACGGTATGAGAAACGAGTTGACTGCGGAAGATTAGCAGGCAGCTAACAAGTGCTAGTGCGCGGGAACATGGAGCAGTTTAAGCCACCGCCACCGCTGATGCTCACCGGCAATATCGCCGAGAACTGGCGCAGATGGGAGCAACGTTTTCGGCTGTATACGGTCGCTTCAGGTGCGGTTGACAAAGACGAGGAGGTTAGAATAGCCATTCTACTTCACACTGTTGGCGAGGAGGCCCTGGAAGTGTATAATACGCTTACCATTCCCCAAGAAGGAGACGAACCAACGATGGAGGAAGTGCTGGTAGCATTCAGGGACTACTGCAGCCCACAAAAGAACGTCGTTTTCGAACGCCATCAGTTTTGGTCGCACACGATGTCAGCAGGAACATCGGTGGACAGATTTATCACGGAGCTGCGTCAAAAAAGCAAAGACTGTGAGTTTGGTAGAAATGAAGATGACATGATCAGGGACAAATTAGTGTTCAGCATAAATGACACTCGTCTGAAAGACTGTTACGTGATAATGCGCTCACTTTGCGTAGAGCCATAGAAACATGTAGATCTGCAGAGCTCGCCAAGACACAAATACAAGCAATGCAAGCGTCACCGGTTGTCCATGACACCGCAGTGGATGCATTAAGGACAACAGGAGGGCAAACACGTGCGGCCAGCTGGAACAAGTACAAACCAAGCCACAATAAGCAGGTAATAAGTGTCTGCCGTAACTGTGGAAACTCGCATGAGCCCCGTCAATGCCCAGCTTATGGCGCTGTGTGTCACAGATGTGGAAAAAACAACCATTTCTCAAAGGTGTGCAGGCTTAGCACAGAGAAAAACAGCATTTATAGATCAAAGACCATAGATAACATTGAGAGTGAAGTGGACTCTCTCTACATTGGCATGGTTGAAAATGGGAACAAGAAGAAAGCAGATCACCAGGCAAAAGGCGCTGTATGGCACGAAACAGCTACGATCAGAGGCGTGGCAATTGATTTCAAGCTGGACACAGGAGCCGATGCAAATGTGCTTCCCATGCACGTGTACCGGCAGTTACCAGGTCCCATTCAGTTGAGGCCTACAGAGACTGTGCTAATAGCTTTTGGTGGAGCACGCCTACCAGCGGAAGGCGTTGCATCTTTAGACTGCAGGACGTCCAAAAGTGAAGCTGTGCTGAACTTTCATGTGAGTAGCCGAGCAGACAAGCCTATTCTGGGCGGAGAGGCATGTGAGGAGCTGCAGCTGGTGAGAAGAGTGGATGCCCTCACAGCAGCAACTCCACAACAAAGGAAACCTCCAGCCACCAAAGAGGAGCTACTACAGAGGTACGCAGACATCTTCACAGGATTGGGCGAGTTTCCTGGAGTACATCACATACACATTGACCCCAGCGTCACGCCTGTGATTCATGCATGCAGAAATGTACCCCTCTCTATTATGGACTCACTGAGAGAGACACTCAAGGACTTACAGAACAGAAAGGTGATAGCACCTGTCAATGAGCCTACAGAATGGGTGAACAGTCTTGTTGCCACAAAGAAAAAGAACGGTGCGCTAAGGGTGTGCTTGGATCCTTGCAACCTGAATGAGGCAGTCAAGCGCCAACACTACTCCATTCCTACTCCCGAAGACGTGCGGAGCAGACTAGCTGGGAAATCCATCTTCTCCATCTTAGATGAGAAGGATGGATACTGGCAGATTAAGCTAGATGAGCCGTCATCTAAACTATGCACCTTTAACACGCCGTGGGGCTGGTTCCGCTTTCTCAGACTCCCATTTGGGATCAAGTCTGCAAGTGAAGTGTTTCAACAGAAGAACTGTGAGACCTTTGGCGACATTCCAGGGGTGTACGTCATAGCAGACGACATGATTATTGCAGCGTCATCAGAGCGGGAGCATGATGCAATCCTGCAGAAGGTAATGGAGAGAGCGAAAACTGCGAACATTAAGTTCAACAAAGACAAGATTCAGTTCAAGATTGACACAGTAAAGTAAATGGGACACATCATCACGGCAGCAGGACAGAAGGCCGACGACACAAAAATCAAAGCGATTGTCGACATGCCAACCCCAGAAGACAAACAAAGTCTCCAACGCCTGCTGGGAATGACAAAATTCCTGGCGCAGTACATACCAAATGAAGCCTCGCTTACGGCTCCTCTCAGACAGCTGCTGAAGAAGGATATAGTGTGGCAGTGGTGCCCACACCACAGTGCAGCACTACAGGCACTGAAGTCTACCCTCACACAAGCCCCAGTGCTAAGGTATTATGATCACAAGCAGCCGCTGACTCTACAGGCTGATTCCTCAAAAGATGGACTGGGCGCCTGTCTGCTGCAGGATGGCCGCCCAGTGTGCTATGCCTCACGAGCGCTCACAGACACAGAAAAGAGGTACGCACAAATAGAGAAAGAGTTGCTTGCCATTGTGTTTTCTGCCAAAAGGTTCCACCAGTATGTCTATGGCAGACCAGTAACTGTGCAGTCCAATCATAAGCCTTTGGAGGTCATCATGCGCAAGCCGCTGAGCAAAGCTCCAGCACGGCTGCAAGGAATGCTTCTACAATTACAGAGGTATGATCTCAACGTAACATACACACCAGGCAAGCACATGTACATTGCCGACACACTCTCACGCGCCATGGCGAGTAGAGACGGTGACAATATCAACGAGAACCCCTGTGACGAGAGAGTTGTGTATGCCTTGGGAGCCACAGATGCTCTGAGTGAGGAGACGCTCAGCCAACTGAAAAGGGCAACGGCAGCAGATAGAGTGTTACAGGCTGTGTGTGAGAAACACGTGAAGGGCTGGCCTACGAAAAAGAAAAGTCTGGACAGGAAACTACACAGCTACTGGCAAGTTAAGGACAATATCAGCACTGAGAATGACATTGTCATGGTTGGAGACAAAATCATAATACCCGAGAGCTTCAGGGGCGTGATTTTGGAGAAGCTACATCTGGCTCACCAAGGCGTGCAGCACACAAAAGCCAAAGCAAGAAAAGTCCTATACTGGCCTGGCATGGGACGAGACATAGAGACAATGGTGGAGAAGTGTGCGCAGTGCCAGCAGCTACAGCCCAAACACCAGGCTGAGCCACTCACCACATCAGATACCAGAATTGCCCTGGATGAAAGTCGGAGCCGACATCTTCGAGCTACATGGTCAGTCTTACCTGTTGTTAGTAGATTACCTGACAAAATATCCTGAAGTGCTCAACCTGTCTGACAAGACAGCTTACACAGTGATTCAGAAGATGAAATCGGTCTTTGCAAGACACGGGATTCCAAGAGAGATAGTGAGCGACCACGTCCCATTCGCCAGCTATGAGATGAAGGCATTTGCGACCTCATGGGAGTTCAAGCTCACGCACTCCAGCCCAGGTTTTCCCTCTTCTAATGGAATGGCTGAGAGGGCCATAAAGACTGTAAAACACGCGCTGAAGAAAGCAACGCAGACCGGCACTGACCCACATCTGGTGTTGCTGTCACTGAGGAACACACCGGTGACAGGACTGAAAGAGTCACCTGCACAAATGCTGATGGGAAGGATTTTACGGAGCACACTCCCATGTTCCAGTGCCGTGCTGAAACAGTCAGCCCCACAGCATGTTCACAGCAAAATACAGGACCTGCAGTCCCGCCAAAAGCAACACTACGACCAGCGGGCAAAGCCACTGCCAGTGTTGACCCCAGGAGACACTGTGCACATGCAGACGCGACACGGTTGGGAGCCTGCGGTTGTCATCCAACAACGAGATGAACCGCGCTCCTACACTGTTCGAACGCCGGCAGGGAGGATGCAAAGGAGGAACAGGCGACATCTGAGGAAGATACACCCAAGCTTATTCAGAGACACTGACCTTGATGATGAACATGTGGACTCAGAGGGGCATCCTTCTCAGATTCCCGTCTCAGTGGACTCACCACCACACGCCCCCCCTCCTGTGACTATGAACAGCACACCCACATGCTACACCAGGAGCGGCAGAGCGGTTAGGCGCCCTGCCAGATATAGTGACTGATCCCATGGGCATTTATATGTAGTCATTCTGTCATTAAAAAAAAAAAAAAAAGACAATAAGTGCTAACTGGAAATGTTTTGAAAATGTTTAATGTTCAGAAGGTCTAGGCTACATTATGTATCCCACAGATTGCTTAATAAGAAAGCGGTTAATTTATTATTATCATTTGGTTAATTTAAAACATGCTTTGTTGATAATTGAAATATGCATGTAGAAAAGGTCTGATTAATGTTGAAGCCTTAGAGTTAATGGTTACTAAAGAGTTAATGGTTGGGGTAACATACAGGTGGGCCACTTCTCAGTTGGAAAAGAGGGATGTGGTGTATTGGATTGAGCACTCGGTGCTCAACTGTGTTAGACTGTCATTACTTCGGGGTTCAGTGATTGGCTGCGGGGGTCTGGCTATTCAGTGTTTTTATAGTGCGCCAATAAAGTAACTGGCTCGTACTGCATCCTTGCCTCCGTGTGTTTATACGCTTAAGCAACCCACGGGTTTTATTAATGCAACGATAACCGGCATTACATAAAGGTACAACATTCAAGGCCCCTCATTCGCCACAACAAGAAAAGGCATGTTAACGTGTACATTTTATGTCTAAATATTATGTCTTAACACACAGAATTCGAGAGTGTAAATGCAACATTTCAAAGACGTTATTTGTGCTAATAGCCTTCCGTAGCTTCCCGCTTCCCGTAAGTTCCCGTAACATTACAGCATCGCATTACTAAAATGGATGTTGCAGGGATGTTCCTGCAACAATTGTTTGCAACATTACATAATTATAATTTAAGTTGCAGCACCATTCATGCAACATTACAACATTACATTTCTATTATTTACGTTGGGCCTCCTTTCCCCAAAAGACGTGTGTGCTGATGGCGACACGCTGGATTTGTACATGGTAGGTTGCTACAACATGTGAGGTTCCAGCAACCTGACATTATGAAAATAACATTGCAGCGGCGTATCTGCAGCGACTCTGTTAGTAGGGGATGAAAAAAAGAATCACATTCTTGACATAATGAATAATTAATTTGGCTCCAACAATAAAAAAAAAAACAGTGAGTTTTGTTGCGTTCCTCTCAACTGTGAACATCAACACAGTCGATGAACAATAACACAAGAGAGTGATAATGCACGTAAATAATGCACTCCACAGTCCGGCAGAACACACACAGGGGAGAGACTCGGGGCTTGTGGCCCCGCGTTGAACAGATGTCCCTCTTTATTGGAAGCGACAGAGATGCTGTGGATGCAGACTCCAACCTGGTAATGCGACAGTGCCAGATCAATTGTCTCTCACGTGGCAATGAGTTATAGTTATGGTATACAGTACCCGGGAGTCACTATTGAACGCCATAACTCATTGGACGTCGACAGAACTACTATTCATTGGACCATACAATTAGGATTTTTTTCAGCCATGCCAATTAGTTTATAATTATGGGATGATTTTGGATAACATGTTTCAATATAATGCAGGGGTTTTCAAATAGCCAGCATGCCACACGACCGTGACCACGCCCCCATCAATCAGTATCTTGGGCCGTTTCTGAAATGGCATACTACATACTGCTCGTATACTGATCGTGACGTAAAAGTAGTAAGTAGTATGCAGTACGCGAAAAATGTTTTTTTTGCAGTATGCGACAGTTACCCGGATGATGTACTAATCCGGCAAAAATTTCTAGTATACATCCAGAGCTCACTACGTCGGATACTGTATCCCATAATGCAACACGATCACCATCGCATTGTCCACAATAATGGTGGACAATGCGAGCGGCGAATACAAATGTAAGTATTAGTTGTTTATTTTGATGTGATAAACTTTTGTATGTTTTTGTAATCGTGTGTTTTTCATTGTTAACAGAACAAATGGCTCATCTGAATAAATAAAACTGCCGTTTTATTCAGCAGTGCCCTTCTCCTGCGCTTCCTTGCCTCATTGTTCGACTTAACAATGGAAAAGTGCGACATGTTAAATGGTAAAAAAAATATCCGCGTAAATGTAGGGGAGAGCCGGCTCGAAAACCACGCCAGTCTGACACGTCAAATTTCGTCACAATTTTTTGGTCATGTGACTGTAGTACACTGCATGATACTTGTCATACTTGCATACTATACTGCATACTAGGGCGGGGAGTAGTATGTAGTGCACAGTATATACTGCGTCAGTATGCAGTATGTAGTATGTAGTATAGCATTTCAGAAACAGCTTTGTTGTTTTTAATTGTTTCCCCTGTCCTAATTACTTGAACGTGTCCATCTGGGTTTTGCGTTCTCTATTTTCCTTTTTTAAGCCGTTTGTCAACCTTTCTTTGGCCGTTTCTTTGTTGTTCCAAGATCGGTTGTCATATTTTTGTTATATTCCAAATTGTGCTGCATCTCATGGCCATTAAATACTTACTTGCCTCCCCGCAACAGTGGTTACCAGAAGGTCTCAGCAGTAATTTATTAAATGGATAAAATCTGATTACCTGACACTCTATGTTTCCTACTTATGCAAAAATATCCGATATATATAACAAAAAGAAAAAAATAAAAAATAAAAAATTTGATGCAGAGCTCTTAACTATACAGACATTAAAAATTAAGTCAGCATTGATGTGTTTAGCAATCGTAGGTTGCATAAGTGCCTGTCTGAGCCTACAAGAGTTGTCATTTGGGAACAAGCCCTTGAATCATCCTTCTAAGTGCATATCAGTCCTGAGCCATAAGGACACTAGTGAGCTGCATACTTTAATTTCAATGGGCAATTTAACTATAATAGTAATATTTAAATTGATTAACTTACTGGTCAAGTGTCTACACTCTCTGTAAGACATGAAATGTAGGATTTGATATAATGCTATGCTTTGGGAAGACAACAACATTGCATGAAAAAAATGATTACATTGTTTGTTAATGATGTTAATAAGGCTACAATAAGGCAGTTTACATTTTCCATCCTGCTCATTCATATGGGTTCCCGAATGTTCCATCGATTGTCATGATCGGGCCAAGTGGCAAGGGAAGGAAAGATGACTGTGATATTAGAAGTGCAGACGACCATTCCCCCCGAGCTGAACTGTCAATCACCCTGCCTCGGGCTGCAGAACGAATGAACCCGCGGTGCCCTTGGAGTTAAGGGGGAAGTGTTCTGATTTACAGCCGCACATTAATATGGTCACATATACAGGCCATCAGTGAGGAATGGCTTTAGCCGGGGTTACAACGAAAGCCTAGTTTGCGCTACAAAACGAGCACAGTGACCAAGAGGAGCCCAGGGAGAGTTTGTGCTGTTGAGGTTGGCTTCTTACCCCCACTTTCGTTGGATTACTCTCACCAGTGTCTCGGCAGACGCCTGGCTGATTAGTACTGCACACATACACACAAACCTGTAAGCACACACATGCACACACACACACACACACACACACACACACACAAACAGTCACAGTCAGATAATTTGTGCACAATCCCTCACACACATACAAACACGCACCACAAAAACACACTCAGACTCACACATGCACATAAAGTCAAACACTCACATACGTTACATAAATGCATGCACAAACCTCACACCGGCTGCTGGTATGACCGGGAATGTGTTTGACAATTATCTCCTTAGAATGTGTGAATAAACAAGGCGTTGAGAAGCTCACAGCTACGATTCATTACACCAAGCAATGCACTTTGACTTCTGTCAATTTGTAACTTGTCAAGTGCCATATAGAATGTTAACATCAAATGTAATGTTCTGAAAAGAGAATACTCTTTCCATCTATGAAAGTGTATAAAATGAGTAATAAAATGAATGCAGAGGATGCAGGACGTGTTATATGTGTGTTGCTATAGACACTTCAAGCGAGACACCGTAGATGCATGGGGACTGATCAATTATGACTTATAAAAACAACAGGAAACATCTATTCTTCTGGCCCCATCATTTAGAATGTGTAGCTGGCAACAGGAGGGCAGGGTTCAGATGACAGGGGTTGTTTATGTTTCTCTGGTGCTTTTGTTGTGGTGGATTGATGACCTGCAGGTTGGCCACAATAAAACCTGGTTTCAAAGGAAAAGCCACATAACATAATGCATTATGTGTTCAAACATAAGATTGTGATTATTGATTAGACAAAAAAAATCAAGGATAACCTCATGTTTGAGGTTAAAATTCAAATTCCTAGTAAAGTTCTATAAGTAGGGTGAGGAAATGTATCCAAGACGAAGACACTGAAACTTTGCATTTAAATGGATCCTTCAGATATCCGCTCAAATGCACAAGGCGGGCGAACGTTGCTCTCAGAAAAAAAACATTGAATCAAATCCAAAAGACATCTTAACCATAAATGATCCGCATTGATCAGTTGATAATCTAGAAAAACAGCCCAGCCGACATTTCCTTTGAAAACCAATCAGAACACAAATTAACATGAAGTGCTAGCATGAATTCTCAGCGGCCACTTTAGCAGCAGAGCAGAATGATGAAAGCAACTTGATGCGCGTCTCAATCCCGCTTGACTCTTGGACAATTACCATTAAGAGTTTTGGGGACCAGCGCTGGGGCACTCCGGTGATTGCTTCTAGTCTGGTTTGCCTCAGAATCGTCTTTTTCCTGAATATAGCCCTGGTGCAAACCCAAGTGACATATACAATTATTTATTGTTCATTCCAAAGACATCTTCATCAAACAACAATTAGGAATACAGAAATCATGGATTATCGAGTAAAATTGTATAGATAGTAATAGATAGTAGACAGTAAGAGGTAGGCTTTTAACAAATGGAAACTTAAATATTTATTGATTTTCATAAATTTCATTATTAAATTCCTCATACATTTGCAAGTTTATGTCAACATAGAGGAGGCGTGTGGGAAACAGGTATGATGGTGGTCAATGTCAGTAGTACATGTCCCATATAAACTTCATATATATCCATCTTTTGAAATCATAATTTTTCCCCTTACCCGCCCCAGCAAACTTTAAAGGGAAGAATACTTAAAATACCATAGAATACAAAATCATATGAACGCATAATACAGACTCACACAGAAAATCAGGAAAAATGTATGAAATAACATTTTGTTTAGTCTTACATCATTCGTGCTGTTTGTGCCTTATTGCCTTATAACTGGCTATTAAGAGAAAATATTTGCCCCTAATGTATGTAAAAATAATTGTCCCTAATGTATGACAATTAAAACCACAAAGACACTTGAACTTTAATTCATTGGAAAATAAAAGCAATAAAAACACACAGGAAATTATTAAAAAATACAACTGATGTAAAACTGAATCAACAGCTTGTTTATACTCACGCTGTTTTTTTTAATCAATTTTGTCTTTCTTTTGATATCCCTTTTTTTCATTTTGTAAGAAATAATGTTAATAGAAAAAAAAGTCAAAGTCAAATCAAAATGTACATCTGCTGTGAACCGGACATGACGGTTTAACCATTCCAAGAGTCTTTCTGTGTTGTCCCTGACCGCACATTCTCACAGTCTTCAAACCTCTTTTTGTATTTTTCCTCCACGTCCATGTTCAGCCTCACTCCATTTTCCACCGTCCTCCTCTCTCCTCTCCATCCTCCTCATTCAAAAATGTGGATCATGGTTCAAAATAAATAAATAAATACATAAAAACGAATAAATACATAAATATTTTCTCCTTAAATAAATACTTTTTATTTTTTTGATAGTTTTGCCTTGGCCTGTTAAAATCGTAAACCCCCCCGCCCCCCCATCGAAAAAAATCTCCCCCTTCCTGGTTTCATTTTTAACACTGATACTTCCTGCTGTCTGCAACAGCTAATAAAAAAAAAAAGATTAATGTCAGCGACTTGAGAGAGAAAACTCTGCCTGGAGACATATTTAAATGGTAATGTTTTCCTGCTTGGTGTGCTGGCAGTGCCCCCTTTCAACATGTCCTCCCGGTGTGCACTCCCGCTTTGCCAGATGATGATTGAGTAACTTTATGCCCGACTGCGCGTTGTCTCTCGTATCCACACCTCGGCTTTGTGTCTTGGCACTCGGGAAACACGAAGAACTGACGTAAAAAGCCCATCTCGACAGAAGGGGTTTGAGTCTTGCTTTGAATCGCATTGTCGTAAGAAAGTTCTTTACCAAAGTGGAGTTCAAAGTGTGGCGCTACCTCATGTCATTATCCCATCAAGGAGGAGGTGCTCTCTGTCCTCACAAGGGTCCAGTCCTGTCTGATGATCTGAACGAGGTCAGGGGGTGAGAAGAGGAGGAGGAGGAGGAGGAGGAGGCGGAGGAAAAGGAGGAGGAGCAGGAAGGAGGAGCCGGCGAGAGGGGGGCTGCGACGGCGGCGGTCGCGACGGCCTCCTGCTAGGAGCCGTCCTCCTCCGGGTTTGCCGGGGCGTAGTAGCCCGCCAGCTGCCTGAAGCGTGGCCCCCAGTCGCTGAGGTAGGAGAAGTCCTGCTCCGATGCCGTGGACAGCGTGTGGATGGAGCTCAGCGACAGCGCCGGCGAACTGGAGCCCTCGAAGGCGTACGTCTGGAACGAGTCGTAGGGCGGCACCGACAGGTCGGCGTCCGCCTGCTCCACCTTCTTGCGGATGTAGCCTTTGAAGAGGGAGAAGTCTGCCGGCGGTTCATTAGCCGCCGCGGACGCCGTTCCGGAGCCGGTCGCGGACCCACCGCCGCCGCCGCAGCCGCCGCCGCCGCCGCCACTGCCGCCCCGGCCGGCCTGGACCCACTGCGGCAGGGAGCGGAGGTCCGGGGGGCCGGCGTCGGTGCCTTTGGCCTCGGGGAAGTCGTAGAGGTTCCTCAGGGCGCTCATGTCGTACGCCTGCGTGTCCTGCTCGCCGCCGCCCTCGTCGTTGTACTTGATGACGTTGTCGCGCATGTCCTCCTCGTCCTCGGCGATCCGCTGGCCCTTCCGGTGGCGCTTCAGGGTCAGGATGAGCAGCACCAGGACTGAGAGAGAGAGAGAGAGGGAGAGCGAGAGAGCGAGAGAGAGAGATCAGGGTGAGAATGGGGATTTTGTTGTTGTCGGAGGCCATCGATTGATGGGCGTCGCCATTCAGTGCACAGAAAGTGAGAAATAGCAGTAAGAGTTTTGAATAGTTAATGTGAGCCCTGAACATTCCATGGACTCATGAATAAAAACCAGGTCCTTGAAACTGAAATGAAACTCAACTGAACCAAAACTGTTTTTGAAGTCCTTGGATTGGAGGAATCGCAGGTCTAAAGTTTGAAAAGTTTAAACACACTAGAGGATAAACATTACCAGTAATTATACATACCATGAGAGCGTCTGTGGTTTATATATATATATATATATATATGATCAGATCCTAGCCATACACATAGTTTGTTGGTTTCCAAGCATTTGTTTTAAACAGAACACAGCCAGGGAAGATGATGGGTCAATCTGGCATAATTAATGCATCAGCATGGATTTATTTTCCCCCTTCCCCTGTTTTTCAGACCGATCCGAAAGACTTGATGGAGCCCAATTTGTGTATCAGTAAGTCCTCCGACGCCTCGACCGCGCTTCTGCCTCTCTGCAGAGGCGACCTCTGCCCAGCGCCGCCCAGCCTCCCTTGGAACAGACGCAGGGGCCGCTACAGGTGAATTAGCCGTTGGACCAATCACAACGCATCGCTAAACGCACTAATGAGCCGAGAAGAAAACAAATCCTCGTGCATCGCGATGAATCAATGAGCCTTTAATCTCGTGTTCGTTACTCCAATTACTATCTCCGGTCGTGATCAGACGAGTGTGGCGCAACCATAACGCCCACACTCCCCTCCGCTGGGCTTTGGGCTCTTTCTTGCTTTAATAGGTCAACCCGATACGTTGACAGCCTGCGACAGCATCCAACGTCATTCACAATTACCGGCGATCAGACAGGAAAAGTTGTAGAGCACACCCTCTTGTGTACTATTGGGGTTATATCGCAGTTTCAAACTCAATCATATAGAAAATTTAAATATAGCCATATGGTGGGGAAAATTAATCCCTCTTTATTCTTTGTTCGTTCATCTCAGTTTTCCTGGAAGTGCATGGGGTCTGACTAATACCCGGAAAACAATCCAACACAAACTGTAGTTTTCTACAGCAGCCAATGGGGAGAGCCCAGCCACTGGGAAGCTTTCAAGCCCCTGTTGTCAAGCCAGCCAGCCAACTTAAGCTAATGCTTTCTAGAGATTGGGGGAATTCTCATTTTTATGGTAGTAGAGTCGTGATATTGGCCAAATCATCGAGAGAGTAATATCATAGTGATGAGGGTCATTTGAGCACAGGTGTAGGCGTACTTTCTTGTTTATTTGATCACATTCTAAAGGAAATGGACCAATCCGGTTGCTCGGTTGGAACTACCACTATGTGTTATAATGAACACTGAGTCAGTCTCATGTGACATACAAGATGTATTTATCATACAAATATATTGAATCATCTTCGCTATTCGCCAACCAGCAACTGAATCAATCCATATTTGCAACTTGGGACTTGATCTGCTGGCTTGCACCGCTCTATGCTAAAAATCCATTAATATTCAAGCCTTAACAACGTATAATGAAATATAATACATTTAATGAAGATGAACTAGCCACTGAGATTCTCAGTGTTCGCTTGGTATTTGGAGAATTAAATCCCAATTCGTCCCATTGACTTGGAATGGTGACAGATCATCATCATCAGCCCCCACCTCCCATGTACCACCTGGAGGCCGTTAAATGAACCACACGCTGATCTCACAGACAGACTCCTGGCTGCTGCTGGTATTGAATAGACAAGCATGCTCATCCAGGAATAACAAGTGGATTGGGATGATAGAGGTACTTAAAAAATACAACAAAATACAATGGCCGCTATAGAAAATCCCACTGGTCCTTTATGAACACGTTATCAATAGGGTCACCAACTAGCAGTAACCCTGTGAGTCTAGCGCTCCGGCAGTCTGGCGGCCCGTCTTCCCTGACAGCTCCGGGGCTGTGGCTGTGCTTGACTCTCTCTATACATTAAGGCTCTCCCCTCCTCCCCCTCGCCTCTGGGTTGTAGAGAATCTGAACTGACAAAAATAAAATGCCAGAACACAGCATGCCAGCTGTGAGTTGTACGCGTGGACTGTCAGAATGGAAGTGCCCGGCTGTTTCTTCAGCCACACTGCTGGGTTTGTGGCTGGTTGTCTGCAGCCGACGCTGTTACCCACCATTGCTTTCGTTTGTGTTATGCAAAAACAGCAGGGGGGCGTTGGCTCCTCCATGCTTTGGTAACTGACTGTGGGATCAAAGTGGTCTGTGTCCTTTCCTGGTGGTAGTTGAGCATGCACGCATAACACACGTCAGGCACGCACACACACAAACACCTCATTAAAGTTTTTGGATCTAATAAGAAGTAAAGTTGAACTTCTATCGGAGTCAATATGAGGGGAGGTGCGGGACATAAACACGGACTTGTTCGTTTACAACAACAAAGGTTAGAATGGAAATAAGTGATTTCAAACTCTCCTCCCTTCACATGGTCTTATGGGTTACTGGCAAAGAGTTCTGTGTTCATGGGAGGGGGAACAGTCCAGCCTCCATGTCTACGCTTTCTCAGCTATTTCTCTGTGATGATGCCATCTTCACCCAATTCAACAGCAGCCCTTTTAATTGGATAGTAAAATAACAAGATGATAAAAAAAAAGTCTTAGATCCCTAAACAACTTTTGAAAAATATGTTGATTTGCAACATGAACACATATAACAACAAAAAACACATCGTCAGGGAGATGCCATACATGGTTGCTGATGCTACAAGGCTAGCTCCTCTAACCGTGGGGAAAGCTATGCCGCGCGAGCCTTCAAGTGGAAAATATATGCGTGCACAAAGTGACTTTCCCTGTCAGCATATGACTGCAAAAGCACGACTCTGCTGTTTATTCTTCTTCGTACCTCTTCACACCCATTATTCCCCGATGCCGAGCCAAATTGCAAAACAACATCAGCGACACGTGTATTAATCGCACAAACAACTTGTTGCGGTGGCCCCTAATTGTCCCTTATTTTGCGTAAACAACATGAATGCGGGGCCGAGGCGGGAGGAAGATGTGGGTCGTGCGCGTCTGTGCGTCTGTGTGTGTTCCTGCCTTCCGTGGCGGAAGGAAGAGACAACTCTGCCTGTCTCGGGATGTGGGGGGGGGGGGGGGGGGGGGAGGAGGAGGAGGGGGAGATGTAAGGGGGGGGGAGGTGTGGGGAGATGTAGGGAGGGGTGGAGGTGTGGGGACGTGCTGGGGCTGGGGCGGGGGTAGAGTATGCAGTATCTGATAATGTGTAATCCCTCTGCTCCCGCATTGTTTACCAGGCTCCATTGGACACCGGCGCCTCCATTCATTCCCGCTCGATTGTTCCGTTGCTGTAAACTGGATAAGTTAATTCTCTTTTCGGGGGAGGAGGGGGGTGGCGGTCGCAGGCGCACATCCGTGGGTTGGCTGTTCGACTCCGGTGCACACTTCCATGCATGCCAAGCGTGGGGGAAGACAATTACTCTAAATCCACAGCGATGAGGATGGTAATTTGACTAGGGAACCTTGCAGTTGTGAACTCTGCCATGCATACAGATAAGCCCAAAGCGGAGCCTGATAGAAAAAATATATATTGTGGGGTGCGTGCAATGTATAATGAAGTCTAGTGATACACATCTCATTGTTGGCATGTCTCTCTTTTTTTTTTTTTTCCTCAAACAACAAAGACAATTTGTAGCGAGGTTTATCTTGGGATTAGGAGATGGTGTTCAATGGAGTTCTGTTCTCGAGTCAATAACTCATTTCAAAACGGTCACACTAATTTAAACATAACACACCGTCCAAATGTATATGATTTCAATATCACCACCTGGTCCGTACAAGGGTACCAGGGACTGCATGCAGCAACATCTTCTTTCTTAACACGATAGCATGGAAGCCCTGAAAGGCATCAAATCGTTAAGCAGGCTTTGGAGGAACAGTTCATGGAGGAATACATTATGGTGAAACAGCACAATTCCTAATGTGGCTGGAGTGGGTCTCCTTTAGGGTCATTAGTGTTCTGTTTGATTCATGAGAACATATGGAAGCCCCCTTAGACAGTACGGTGAAGACCTCCTGGCCATGGAAAACATATGGTCTGAATCAACTTGTATGCAGGGGCTGTATTTCTACAGTTGTATGTCTCATTTTGCCATGCAGAGGCAAATGTGATCTGATTGGTTGGTCCCTTAAGATCATAGAGTACAGCCTTAGCTGAACTGATAAATAAGAACAGGTGTCCTTTTACAAAATAATATATTTAATATTAGTTCAGCTCAGCAAACTAATACGACAGTGCTCAATGAATGTTCCACAATGAGGAAAATTATCTATAAACACAGACGGATATACTGTCATTCTGTCATATTACGGATCACCTCTGCCTTTTTTCCTTCACATATCTATACTATACATTTAGCCTTTATTATTGGCAGAAAACAGTACTAAAACCTTGTAGCTAATCGCCAAGTGCACATTTTTTTCAGTATTTAAAAGAGCAACACATAACTGCCATTCAAGTGTATTTGGAAATCAAAATGAATATAATAAAAAACAGGAAGGACATCCTCAAATATGAATAACTGCCAGGAAATAAGTGTGGGGGCTAATTATACAGAAGGAAAACATCAATAAAACACCTTTTCACTGATACAGAAGCATTTCAATGGTAAATGAAAAACATTTATATAGCACATTTTTCAAACTGTGGCCACTCAAAGCGCTTCCCAATTAATGCCTCACATTCACCCATTCATACACCGACGGCGGTGTCAACCATCCAAGGAAACCACCAGGTCGATGGGAGCCGTTGGTGCTAGGCGTCTTGCTCAGGGGCACCTCGACACACAGCTAGGAGGAGCTGGTCTGTGTTGCCAGAAGACCTGCTCCACTTCCTGAGCTACTGCAACAACTCAGGAGGCACTTAGCAGTAGAACCCACTAAACGTTGGGTTCAAATTAGGACTGACACACCCTTTATATCTGAACACCCACATCTAATGAATGACGTAGATGAACCACGGATCGACCAGTAGATAGGAGCTGCAGCAACTACTAAGCAGTGAGGAGCCAATGCCTCCTATCGCTGTGTTTTTTTCAAAATCCACTGGGGGGCGGTGAGCTTGCAAAGCCAAATCAGCTTGGCAACGCAACTATTTCATCAACATATGTTCTCGGCCCCATACAAACTAGTTTTGTGTGTAGTGTTTTTCTGTTTTATGTATACAACTGGTCCAACCAACCAACACACAAATGCATCTGCGAGTCCTCTTGCGTGCAGATGTTGGATACCATTTCTGACAAGACGCCTAATTTACCCTTGGGCAGCACCGGTTGCACTAGCCCACCAGTTCATCATGGCAGATGGGAGGTAATTGGAATGGATGCCTGCAGATGCTTGAGTGTAGCGGAATGGATTCATCACAGAACCCCCCCCCCCAGCCCCCCTTAAACAAACTGATGGAGGTACTGTTTGTTTGTAGGGTAATTAGGCAGAAATTTGTTTTTACATTTTTCTCATCAGTGCAACAATTGATGTAATAAGGATGGTCCACTGAGAGAGAGAGAGAGAGAGAGAGAGAGAGAGAGAGAGAGAGAGAGAGAGAGAGAGAGAGACCTCAGGCTTGATCCATTGTATCCATTGTGTATGTACAACATATGCTTTCATGGGTTACGATAAAAGCTATGGAGCTACTAGTGGCAGTTTTTTTCTGTGTGTGAGTGTGCGTGTGTGTGTGTGTGTGTGTGCGCGCACAAAGTGTTTACATGAGCACTAACTAGCAGAGTGGGCTCTCAGATAGGTGCTCCAACACCACCGGGGATAGCGCGCGCTACTCTAGCGCCCCAGCCTCACACCGCCATCTGCCATTATCACCCGGGGGATAACTGTTAACACACTGCTGTCCATCTCTGTCCCCCTCCTCTCCCTCCCTAGTCATGCGGACAGTGGACACCCATGTGGACAGTGATATCAGTGATATCGATGAGGGGCTTCGCTGTCTGTTTCTACGGATCAAAATCTGTACGCAAAATCGCTAATGACATCTCAGCCCCAATTAGCGTCTCTGGTATTACATTACAACTGTTCCCAATCGATGAGACATCGCAGGCGTGATGCTCAACACAGTGATTCTGGGTAATGTAGTCTGTGCGCTCCTTATAATTGCTTTTGGTTAAGGCACCTGAATCGGAATGAATAATAAATATATGAACGTAAAAACAACTCGGAACAATGCCAGCCTATATATGGTTATTACATAACAAGAGTTCACAACATAAGGTTGTAAACCCTTGTGGTGCTGGAGCCCAGGGCACCCAAAACCTCACCGTTGTCCTAATATAGCTTTCAGTTTTTGTTTATGTCTTAGCTGCAAAAGGGTCAGTTTCTCCTCTCAGATTCATACTACTCCTTGAGCTCTGTTGAAGCTTTTAAACTCCACCTGATAAATAAATCATGTGCTTTTTGAGACTCTCTCTATATGGTTTTGGGGTAAATGGAAGCACAACATCCACTACCCTCGTTACTGCAGGTCTTGAAAAGATGTATTCCTTATTTATTTATTTTTGGCCATCACCAGGTTTCACATAGTACATCATCCCTCATGAACTGGGAGAGTGTGGAGAACCCATAAACAAGAAGCGTCACACAAAAAACACCTTAGTCCTTACACCTTACACCTTAGTCTTTTCTTTACACCGTTGCACAAGAAAAAATATGTCCGGATGGACGAAGAGCTCATGAAACATTGACAGAGGACAAATCAAGCCACTTCAGCCACTCTCCTGTTTGTGTGTTTGTGTGTGTGTGTGTGTGTGTGTGAGCATACCTGTTTGCCTGTGAGTGTGTTTGTGTTTGTGTGTGTGTTTGTGTGCGTACATGTGCGTGCAAGCACGCACATGTACGCAGGCGCCTGTTAGAATTGAGTGACCGTGTGTGTGTGTGTGTGTTGTCTAATATAAGAGAATGTCTTAAAAAATATATAAAAAGTGTGTATTTTGAGCCGGCTTTTCCAGAGGGATGAGAGTGCTGAGCCAGCCTTTTGCTCACTCTGTCTCTCCCTGATCTACCCTGCCTTGTATTCCCTGATGCTCCTGTGAGTCAAGTGGATCCATACCGTTCAGAGGGCCTGAGACCCTCTTTACGCTAGCCTGCAACGAAAAGCCATCTCCTTAGCGACAAAACGACAAAACAAAAAGCAGGCCAAAAAAAAAAACCACCCAGAGGGGGAACGTCCAATAGTGATGTCTTTCTATGACACGGGTCCTTTTTTCATTCTTGTTCTTCCTCTCACCTTGCACAGCGGCACAGCGTGGATGGTATGCTCGCGTTGCACTGCGTCTGCATAACATTTTGTCTTGTAACTATGGCAGCTCACTGGTACTTCAAGGACTGCCACTTCGTTGACACATGCACACACACGCGTACGCAGGGACAGCCAAATCCCGCCAGGGCGGTGGTGCCAGCGAGTTTGTCATGCCTCGTTACCGTATGCTCACACCGCCAGCCAGGCGAACATGCTTGAGAAGGGAGGACATATCGCAGGTCTTTGCATCTGTTGGGCGATACTGTTGGGCGTACATGCGTCAAAACTTTTCAGGTACATAGTGCAAAGTGTCTGGATATATTATTAGCAGTGTAGGGTTGTTTATTGCTGTAGAGAAATTAACGTCTTTGTTTAGAATTTTACCACATAGAATTATCACTTAAACATCATTCCAGACATTGTCTCTCACACACGTTTGCATTTGTTCGTGAAGTAAATATAAGCAGTAATTCAAATAGCCTTCAGAATGTGCTTTTGCTAGTTAATTATTTTCATCAATCAGTCATTTACCGTTTGAATCTACATTAACCCTATCCTCCCTCTACGCTCAAATTGGCTTTTCTCCGGTGTCAGTTCCCGGGAGTCGAGTTCTGTTCAACCTCTCCTCGTCTCCAACAACCGTGAGCTCTACACTGCGTGGACTTCACCCTCTGTCACGAGCTGTCACCTCCATTCCATTTTGCCCTCACTGTTGGTGTGAGCATACGGCGTGGAGGATCTTAATGTCTGAGGCTTCTCAAATGGCGCTGTTGCGATGGGCTGGCCGCAGCAGAGCCGTACTTATACTAGGAGTGGTTGGAAGAGCTCTACTCAACTCTCTGAATGTCCCAAACTTGGACCGATTTGCTGCCCGCTTTTCAAAGCAACGGTACCGATTGTAGACGATTTTATACGTTCCATTTTCTCCTCTGTGTATCCGTCAATCCATCCATCTATCCATTAATAAAGACACCCCTTTGTCTGTTCATCCATCCATCATCCAGCTATCTTTACATCCATCCATTAAAAATCTCTCCATCCATTCAACTATTCATCCCTCCCTCTCCCTTCCTCTCTCTACATCTATCTGTCCTTCCCTCCCTCCCTCCCTTACTCCATTATTTTCCCTTGTTCCCTCCATTCAACCCTCTCCCCCTTCAATCTCTGTAGTCTATACAACCTTCTCCCTCCCTTCCTCACTTCACCCATCCATCCATCCACCGTCTATCCATCCCTCCATCCATCCCTCGGTCCATCCCTCCATCCTTCCATCCATGTTGCGGGCTCACCAATGAGGATGAGCATGCAGACCAGCAAGGCTATCAGCGCTCCGGGGCTGAGCGCGGCACTCATCACATAGGCCGTAGCGTTGCAGGACTGGATCGCTCCATCTGCGTGGAAGATAAAAAGCAACACTAGCTGTTAATAAAAACCACCTCCTGGTACTTAACATTGAACAAACACAAAAAAAAAACACTTTTTTTTCATGATATGCAACTGAAACCCGTGTTTACTGTTTACTGGTTTTTGGACCACGACGGCCACACGGACACCAGGGGGGTGGGGGCTGCGTGATGGACAAGAAAGTACACCGCTTGTTCGGGCCATGCTTCATCGCCACGGTAGTCACAGCATGTGCCTGTTTGTGTGTGTTTGTGTGTGTGTGTGTGTGTGTTTGTGCGTGCGTGCGTTTGTGGTCACCTGCGTCGCAGCCACACACGTGGATGGTGACGGTGCCCGTGGAGCTCAGGGCGGGCGGCCCGCTGTCCACCACCAGGATGGACAGGAAGTACACGTTCTGCTCGTTGCGGTTGAAGCCCGACCGCTGGGTCCGGATGCCGGCGGTGTTGTCTGTGAGTCACATGAGTGGGGGGGGGAGGGGGGGGGGGGGGGTAGGAGGGGGAGGAGGGCAGATAAGGAGTAGACGGAGGATGTTGAGTCAATACACTTTTGTGAATGTCCTTTTTTTTTCCTCTCCTGATTGTCTTGTGTGTGAAACAGAGACAATGGGAATGTGTCACGATTGAGTCGGTTGATTTAAGAATATAATTATGCAATGAGTGTTCCAAGTGGCTTCCCAGCGGGTTGTGCGCTGTTCACTCCAATGACAAAAGGTGGAGGAGGTAAACAAGCACGGAGGAGAGAAACACCCCACTGTGGATTTACCATTCTAGGATGAGAGAGAGAGAGAGAAAGAGAGAGGGAGAGAGAGAGAGCGTGTGCATTGGACACTGACGTATACTATACTATATTTGCTTGGCAGTCATAAATGAATTAGCTGAAGATGAATACAGAGCCTTTTTGCGAATAGCGACTGCATCTTTCATTGGCAGACCTGTGTGTTGCTGATATGGACAAGTCCATCCCTCATGGTACACATTAATGTCAACCATCCCGGGGTTGCGCGGGCCCATACAGTACGCTAATCAGTGTGCTTCCCGGTCACACACGCTTCTCTAGATAGGGAGATACCATGAGCAGATAGGAGCGTGTTCTAGCGTGGCACTTTTGTTTTTATCTCAGTGCATCCTCCTTGGAAACACCACGCGATAACGTGTTTGTCATCGATGCATCGGTGCACATTACCATGACAACGTTTAACTTTCTTCTTCAAAGAGGCACAGGTTGTGTTGAAATGGCGGGGGTGGGGGGGGCGGAATGAAGACTTTGCAAAGGCTCGAATCTGACAAAGACACGAGGCATACGATGTATTCACATTTTAAGTTGCTCATGCTTTGCAGGAATTCAACCATGTGTCCACAGAATAAAATGTCCCCTCTCAGGGAGTTTGAGTTGTGCTCCCAAGGTGATTCATTAACTAGCCACCGTGCAAATGAAAGAGCCCCGTGTTAAGGAAGAGGTCAGTCAAATTTTCTTTCGCATAATTTTGGCGCTAGAGAGACGCAGACAGAGAGAGAAAGACAGGAGATAAAGAGACAGGGAGAGAGAACAGATAACAGATAGAGAGAACAGAGAGAGAGACAGAGACAGAGAGAGAGACAGAGAAAGAGAGAGAGAGACAGAACAGAAAACATGAAGAGAACAGAGAGAGAGAGAGAGAGAGAGAGAGAGCGAGAGAGAGAGCACTAGACATAGAGAGAGAGCTAGAGAGAGAAAATGGAGAGAGAGAGAACAGATAACAGAGAGAGAGAGAGAGAGAGAATAAAGGGTTTTTATTCTCCTGTGTCAAGGTTTGGTGATAGAATGCGATGTGAGGCCATGATGGGGAAAAAAGAGATGTGACAGATTGAATGTGGCAGGTTGACAAATGTGTCCATGAGAAGTGACAGGAGAGCGCGTGCGAGAGGAGGGAGGATAAAGGGACTGTGTGGGTGTCCTGTTTGTCTTTCCACACAACACACACACCCTCCCAATTTGCTGCGGCAAGCACACACACACGAGTCTGAGTGCGGGACAGTAAATGCCTGTGTGTGTTAGACTGGCGTTTGCATGTTGGTGTGCCTGGTGTGTGCCAGCAGTGCAAACTGCTTGTATGAGTGGCATTTCCTAATGCCCTTTGCACACGTGTGAACACGCAAACACACACACACACACACACACACACACACACACACACACACACACACACACACACACTGATGCTCACGCATGGACACCCAGATGTAATGTGTGATCCAGCATGATGAAGTGGAGGGTGACGTCTGACGACAGTTTGACACAGCGGTGCATTTGTGTGTGTGTCCCGGTCACTTGGGGTGGAGGAGCACTGGGGGCGTTTGAGTCCCACCAGGATGGACATCCAGTTAATTAGAGCAAGGTTATTGTGTGTGTGTGTGTGTGTGTGTGTGTGTGTGCCCTATGTGTGGGTGTGTGTGTGGGTGTGTGTGAGGTGGCGTGGGTGTGTGTGTTTGAGTTTTAATTAATACATGTGTGTGTGTGTGTGTGTTTGAGCATAAGTCTGTGTGTGTGTGTGTGTGTGTGTGTGTGTGTGTGCGCACGCGTGCGGGAGAGTGGGGTGGGTGGTGGGGCATGTGGACCCCCCAGCTTCCACACGGTGACATTTCCCGAGCATGCAGCGCTCCCCTGACATTCTCCGGGTGTCAGATCCATCTTGATTTAGCCGGCCGTCACATTCACTCGGGGCCCTGGTAAGCAGGGGCCTTGAAATCATCTATTACCACCCGGAACGACGTGGACGAAAAAAAAAAATGCGATGGGAAGAAAACCCCACCCACGCAGATTAAAGACGGGGGAGAGGAAGAAAGAAAAAGAAGGTGGACGTCAAAAGCCTAAGTCATCACTTAAAAGCCATGGCGCTTCTTTGACCTAATGTAACGTCATTAAGGAGCACTGTTGCGGCTGCCTTCGTTGGACAGGCAGACTCGATTGGTGATGAAAAACGATGCACATTGTTGACATTTGGTGTAGCAGAGAGAGGAGGGTGGCCCTTCGGGAGCGTAAAGTACTTAAGGCTATTGAGCCTGCATTCAGTTGAAAGGATAATAAAATCACTGATATTTTAATTACTGTAAAATATGCTTTTCAGCAGAAAGTCAAAATTACTTCATTGAATTAATGACAAGTGAAATGATATTGCTTATAGTTTCAAAGCACGGTGGCTTCATATTTCTGATGCCGATTTGACTTTTGAGTAGCAAAGAGGACTATACATATATATATATATATATATATAAATAGAGAGAGAGAGAGAGAGAGAGAGAGAGAGAGAGAGAGAGAAGGGTAGGGTTAGTTAGCTAATATATGTATGTTTGCGTATAAACTATTGTACTCAGCAGACGTAACCCTTCTCTTTCTCTTGAGAACACAGGATGGCTATCTCGTAGATAAACAAACTACATACAATCTGTCCTGTGTGGTAAACCACACCAATTTGCTGTAGGGCAACTAGGTGTGTCACCTTTCACGTCCCAGAGAGTGAAGTGTCGATTGCTGGAAGCGTCTGGGACCAGGTTGAAGTGGAAGTGATGTCCTGACTGGGGTTCATCTCGGTCCACCACACTAATGGTGTGAATCAACTGCAGAGAGAGGAAGAAGAGCAAACATGTTTTTCCTTACTTTCAACTCGCCTTGGTGTTGTTTACACAGTTCTGAGGAGGACCGCGTCAGTGAGGGCACTTTAAATGTAGTTACCATATCTCTACTTGTCAACTTGTCTTTTTTTTTCTGCAACATGCAGCGTACAGTATATGAAGAGATCGACAATGGCATACATAACAAGCAGTAGGACTCAAGTTTGTATTTCCACATGCAGTATGATTTTTTCCCCCCTTTCAGATGTAATCAAGACTAAATATCCTTGCAATGGTGCACAGGAAGTGCGGCGTCTACTTTGTGTATTGGGCTCCAAGGAGACAATGCACTGAGACAAGCAATCTCCCTAAAATCCACTCCTGGCTTTTCTCATTACTGTAGAGCCCTGTCGTAGAGGGCTTACACGATTCATTTTGTTGTTTGTAAATCAGCAAATCA
Source organism: Micromesistius poutassou (assembly GCF_964030765.1). Lineage (NCBI taxonomy): Eukaryota > Metazoa > Chordata > Actinopteri > Gadiformes > Gadidae > Micromesistius > Micromesistius poutassou. The sequence continues at coordinate 14,651,204 of NC_140272.1, forward strand.
CTAATGAGATTTTTTCTAACCACATATCCCGAGCAAAGATCCTTCCTCTGTTGCGAGGGGCAGCAGTGCACAAATACACTGACTGTGTTATTCAAACTGACTTTAGGGCCATTTTTATGGTTCACATTATTAGCTATGTTTTATTCCTATGCTGTTTTACAACATTTGCACCAAACACACACACACACAAACAAACCTACAAACGCATGCGAACATATCCACCGATCCACACACATATACCCACACGAGTGCATGTGTGCACTCACACACACACACATACACACACAGTTCAGTAAGTAGTAAGTATGTAAGTAAGTAAGTCAGTTGCTTAATGGTGTTGCTGTGGAGACAGAACAAGCGGCCTCTGTGCACCTCTAGGTGATGTAAAGCTAGGTGCAAGATTGATCGAATTGTTTTGTCTGATCTCTGAGAGTCTCTGTACACAAGATAAGCACTGGGGGAAGAAGTAAAGCCTTTACTTGGCCCTTACTGTTGACGTCTGCTGATGGA